>NC_077227.1:20636223-20775190 GCF_027887165.1 Monodelphis domestica | reverse complement strand
CTCTCTCTCTCTCTTTCTCTCTCTCTCTCTCTCTCTCTCTCTCTCACTCTCTCTCTCTCTCTCTCTCTCTCTTACCTTCTATCTCTTACCTTCTATTTAGTATCAAATCTAAATATCAGTTCTAAGGCAGAAAGGACAGTAAGGGCTAGGCAATGGGAGTTAAGTGAATTGTCTAGGGCCACACATTTAGGAAATATCTGAGGCCAGATTTGAACCCTGGACCTTCTGTCTCTAGGCCTGGCTCTCTATCCACTAGCTGCCCCAACAAACATTCCAAAATCACTTCCAGTGTGCCAGAAACCATGCTAAACTAGTCATTCCAGAACTGACCAACCATGATTCCAGAGTAGTGATGATGATGAAACCCAGCTGCTGCCTCTTGGACAGATTGCTGATGGACAGAAGATGCAGATTGAGACATCGGACATGGCCAATGTAGGAACTAGGCAAGTAGGTACAGTGAATGGAGCACAGGGTCTGGGAGTCAGGAAGATCTGAATTCAAATCCAGATATAGACACTTATTAGCTGTGTGACCCTGGGCAGGTCACTTAACTTCAATTGCCTAGCCCTGGCCACTCTTCTGACTTGAAGCCAATACTTAGTACTGAGCCTAAGACGGAAGGTCGGGATAAAAACCAGATGCCAGCAAAGCCCGCTAGAGCCGTAGCAGGCTGGGCTGGCGAGGCTGGCTGGGGGCTCAGGAAGACAGTCTCTAACGTGGAGGTCTGGAGCTGCAGTCCAACGTTCTCATCCTACACTTGAGGACACTGAGGCCCCCCAGACTAAGGGACGGCAGGGAGGAACCGAGCCGGGATTTGGACCGAGAGGGTCTTCCTCGGGTGCTGCCCCTGCCCGCAGCCCATCTCCCCTCGGACCACATCGCTGCTGGGGGTCTGAACATGTGCAGCCCTGCCAAGCTGGCGCAGAGCTGGAGTAAAGAGCAGATGATGGTGCCTGGACTTGATGGACATGATCAAAGGTGAGGGGCAGCTGTGGCGTAATAGACACAGCACCGGGGTGGAGTCATTAAGGCTCTCTGAGCCTCAGTTTCCTCAACTGTAAAATGGGGATAATAACAGCCCCTCCTTCAGCATGTTTGTCAGTCTCCAAGGGATCAAAGGCAGAAAGAGCTCTCCTAGCTGGGCTGGCCCTGGTGGCCCCTGAGGGCGGCTACTGCTAGAGAGGCTCCTGTGGACCGCTTCATGGCCTGGCCTGGCCCCAACCACTGGTGCAGGAAAAGCCATTTCCCTCCCCATTCTCAGAAAGGCTGAGTCACACAGTCCCCTCCCGGGCAGGCGCTCCCTCAGCCACTGCTGACTTCCCAGCCTGATTCTTCACTCCTTCTTTGGGCTGCTTTCAGGCCCTTGAAATCTGGAGCAAATCTGGTTCTAGCCCAGCCTGGGGCTCCTGGTGGAAGCATTGCTCAGATTCAGACCCCAGCCCTGCCCCTAGGAGGTCCTTCTCCTCCCCGGCGCTTGCCCAATCGCCCATCAGTCCTTGTCGGGGAAGATCAGACCAACTATGCCAGGAATGCCTCTTCTGCACCAGGTGTTTGCAGAGCTCCACATTTTACTGCTCATTTTTAGAATTCTCTTTTCCTTTCATCTCCCTCTCCCTCTCCCTCCCTTTTCTGCCTCTATCTTTGTTTTCTTCTCTCCCTCCCTCCCTCCCTCCCTCCCTCCCTTTCTCTCCATCTTTGTCTCTGTCTGTCTCTTTCTCTTCCTCTGCTTTCTCTCCTCTGTTTCCATTTCTCTTTGTCTCTCTCTCTTTCTCTCTTTGTCTCTCTGTCTCTGTGTTTCTCTCCTCTTTTTCTCTTTCTATTTCTCTTTGTCTCTGTCTCTCTTCATCCCTCTGCCTCTTTTTCTTTCTCTCTCTCTGTCTGTCTCTCTCTGTCTCTCCCCTCTCTATTTCTCTTTGTCTCTCTCTTTCTGTCTGTCTCTCTCTCTGTCTCTGTCTCTCTCTGTTTTTCTCTCCTCTCTTTCTGTTTCTATTTCTCTTTGTCTCTCTCTGTCTCTGTCTCTCTCCATTTCTTCCTCTTTTTCTTTCTCTCTTTGTCTCTCTCCTCTCTTTCTGTTTCTCTTTGTCTCTCTCTCTCTCTCTGTCTGTCTCTGCCTTTCTCTCCTCTCTTTCTCTTTCTCTTTCTCTTTGTCTCTCTCTGTCTGTCTCTCTCCATCTCTCTGCCTCTTTTTCTTTCTCTCTCTCTATCTGTCTGTCTCTCTTCTCTATTTCTCTTTGTTTCTGTCTTTGTCTCTATCTATCTGTCTGTCTGTCTGTCTCCTCCTCTGTCTCTCTGTCTCTCTCTCCTCTCTGTTTCTATTTCTCTTTGTCTCTCTGTCTCTTTGTCTCTCTGTCTGTCTGTCTCTCTCTCCTCTCTGTTTCTATTTCTCTTTGTCTCTGTCATTGTCTCTCTCCATCTCTCTGTGCCTGTTTCTTTTCTCTATCATTGTTTCATTCTCTCCCTTTATCTCTCTGTCTCTCTTTAATTGAGGCACAGAGATAAGAAGCTCCCAAGCCCCTGACCCAGAGATGAATCCTGCCTCTAGGGAAAGGCCTCCAGCATGTATGTAGAACTTTAAGGCTTACAAAGCGTCTTCCTTGTGTTATCTCTTTTGATTCTCCCAACAACCCATGAGGTAGATGCTATTATAATCCCCATTTTACACATGAGGAAACTGAGGCTGAGAGAGGCTAAGGACTCTCTCAGGGTCCCAAAGCTCAGAGGGATCTGAGGTCCCATCTAACCTCATGTCTCCCTCATTCCTGGGCACTTGGCCCCTCAGGATTAGAGTGGGGAGCAGTGTTGGATATTATTTGCCGATGACTTTACAAATTCCCTCTGCTGAAGCTGGGCCCCCTTACGTGGCTTGGTGGATAGAGTGCCAGGCTGCCAGTCAGACAGATTCACCTTCTTGAGTTCAGATCTCACCTCAGATGCTTACTAACTATATGACCCTGAGCAAGTCACTTCATCCTGTTGGCCTCAGTTTCCTCATCTGTCAAACGATCTGAGGAAGGAAATGACCAACCCCTCCAATGTATTTGCCAAGAAAACCCCAAAGAGTTGGACCTGACCGAAGATGATTGAACCACAAACGAAGCCTGGTCTCACCCAGAGGGTAAAGCAAGAGAAGTTTAATCAGGCTCTCTGACTAAGGATTTGGGTTCAGGTCTCCTCCTTCATTAGCCCAGGATGAGGCTGGGCACAGGGAGTTTGTGACCTCTTGCGCTGTATCCTGGGACAACTTGGAGGAAAGGACTTTGTGCCGGGTTCGAGGTCAGACTCTCACCTCTGACATTTGCTAGCTTTGGGCCTGGGGGAGAGCCAGTCCTGTAGCCTGCCTCCCCAGCCCACTTCCCCATCAATAAAAAGGATTGAATTCTACCCAGAGCCCCACTGGACAGGGTTATTGAGAAGCTTGAAGGAGACTATAAAGGCTATAAGGTGTCTGGAAACCTTGTGGCATGTCAGGAATAAGGAGAGAACTAGGGGCTGGACTGGGTGAGGAAAAAGCCTTCTGGGAAAGGGGAATCCCTTCTCTGGACCTTGGGTGCTTAGAAAGCTGACCCAGGATTTGCCACACAGTAATCCCCCAGACCCATCCAGGGTCCCACTGTCTTTGTGCCCATTGTCAGGATTTGAACTCAACACCATCTCTGTATCCACTCCTTTGTGCTGCCTTTCTGTAATAACAATAGCTACAAAAAAAGCCTTGAGGATTCGACAGAGAAGCTCCACTGGAATGGTGGCAGCTCGCAGGCAGAATTATTGCCCACCATTGCCTGGTAATAACATAAATCCATAGGAATTTATGAGCATTTTTTAAACCCTCACCTTCCATCTTAGAATCAATACTAAGTATTGGTTCTAAGGCAGAAGAGTGGTGAGGGCTAGGCAGTGGGGGTTAAGTGACTTGCCCAGGGTCACACAGCTGGGAAGTATCTGAAGTCATGAAGAATTTTTTTTTAAATGGACACTACCCCAGCAAATATCCAGCCCCTCCAGTGGCTCCCTATTACCTCCATACAAAAACAGAGAAAATGCTCTATTTGGCTCTCAAGCCTCTTCCTGCCTTTCCTGTCTTCATACACTTTATACCTTCCATATTCTATGCAGCCCAGAGATACTGACCTCCTGGTGGTTCCTGCTTCCTCCAGATCCATGTATTCCCCTTAGCCCCCAAATTCACTGATTCCTCATCAACACCTCCTACCTTCCCTAAATTCCTTCTAGTCTTGGCCAAAATCCTACCTTCTACAAGAAGATTTTCCTAGCTAGATGCTGTGAGTCCTAGAGTCAAGAAACCCGAGTTCAGATCTTAGATTTACACAACTACATGACCCTAAGGCAAATCATTTCACTGCTGTCTGCCTCAGTTTCCCCAATTGTAAAATGGGGATAAAGATAGCACATGCTTCTTAGGTTTGTTGTAAGGATAAAATGAGAGATTTGTGAAAGTATTTAGCATGTGCTGGGCACACAGTAGATATTTTTTTCTTTCCTCTATTGGCATTGAGCAGGTGCTTAAGGGGTGACATATGTTGTTATTTTGTCATTTCAGCTTTGTTGGACTCTCTATGACCCCATCTGGAGTTTTCTTGGCATAGAGACTGGAGTGGTTTGCCATTTCCTTCTCCAGATCATTTGATAGTTGAGGAAACTGAGGTAAACAAACTTGTCCTGAGTCACACAGCTGCTAAGTGGCTGAGGCCAGATTTGAACTCAGAAAGATGAGTCTTCCTAACTCCAGACTCAGCACTCTGTCCACTGTACCACCCAGCTGCCCACCTGGCACATAGTAGGTGCGAAATCAATTTACCAGGTGATATACTCCCTTGTAAGTTCATTTTTTCTACTTGTCCCCTCCCTCCCCAATGTGAGCTTTTGGAGGACAGACTAGTCCATTCTTTATCTTTGTATTTCCACATCCCAGCCTACCGTTCTGCACATAGCAGGTGCTTTTTAGTGTTTCTGGGCTAAATTCAGTGGAATATCCCCTTCCGCCCTGGCCGACCATCTCACTAGGGCCATACTGCTGTTAGCTGTTCTGTCTTGCCCAATTTTGGTTTTGTGCCCTTTATCCACGGGAAACTCCCAGGTACCCATGGCAGGATCCTTGGACAAGATGGAGGGGGAGGCTAGGTCAGGCAGTTGGAGCTGCATTTGCTCCCCGAAGTTTTGCTTTGGGATCCCATCAGTCTCTGCCACATTTCCCTTCATGCTACAGACAGCTGAGGATGCCTTTTGGACAACTCTGTTAGGAGTGAAACGGTTGGCTAACAGCCTGGGCCCAAGTCACTTTTCTGTCCCTTCCAAGAGGCAGGCTCCGAGCCCACCTGGGACTGTCCATCCTGAGCTGCCTCCCTCCTCCCATGACACTTGGCACTTGGCTCTTGCTAGCAGTCCAGCCAGTGCGTGTCCCTGCCCAGTCCATTTCCTGCTCTCGCTAAGGGCTGATGGTCAGTGTCCATGTCGGGACAGGTGGATCTTTTACACTTATCACCTTTACTCTGACTTCATGAAAATCCAGGAAAGTATGTTGGACTGTTTTGTTCAGTTATAAATATAAACATGTCAAAACTGGGGGGGAGGAGACCTGGGTCCACTGCAGCTTAGCTGGTTAAAGTCCCTCCCTGACCTCCCAAAAAGTGGGGCTAGTAAGGCAGCTGTGCATTACAGAAAAAAGCAATGAATCTGAACTCAAAAGAGCTGAGTTCAAATCCTAACTGTTGCTTTCTCTGAGCTGAGAGGCAGTGTTGGACAGGGGAAATTGGATGAGATTTAGGGTCAGAGGCTCTGGACTCAAATTCCAGCTCTGTTGTGTAGCAATTGTGTAAGTTTGAGAAAATTGCTGCCCTTCTTTGTGTTTGGGTTTCCTCATCCATAAAATGAAGGGATGGGACAGGATGACCTCTGTGTCCCTTTGTGGTCATTGCTTAGTCATTTTTCAGCCCTGTCCAACTTTTTTAATGACCTCATTTAGGGTATTCCTGGTAAAAGATCCTGTAGTGGTTTGCCATTTCTTTCTCTAATGCATTTGATAGATGAAGAAACCGAGGCAAATGGAATGAAGTGGCTTGCCCAGAGTCACACAGCCAATAAATATCTGAGGCTAGATTTAAACTCAGATTTTCCTGACTCCAGGCCCAACACCTATTCATTGCACCAGCTAGTTACCATACTAGCTCTAACTGAAAGTTATTATGATCCTAACTTTGGAAACTGGGGAAGCAAGTCCTTTCCACTCTCTGCATCTATTTCTTCAAATGTAAAATGAAAAGGTTGAGGGCATCTCGGTGGCACAATGGATTGAGAGCCAGACTTAGAATTGGGAGGTTCTAGGTTAAAATTTGATCTCAGACACTTCCCAGCTGCGTGACCCTAGGCAAGTCACTTAACCCCCACTGCCTAGCCCTTACCACTCTACTGCCTTGGAACCAATACATAGTATTGATTCTAAGACAGAAAGTAAGGGTTAAAAAAATAAATAAAAAGAGGAGTTTGAATGAAATCATTTCCAAGTTCCCTTCCAGGTCTAGATTTTTGATCCTGCCATCTTACCTGTAAGATCTTGGACAAGTCCCTTTACCTACATTGTTTTTCTTTCCCCCTCCATAAAAATGAGGGAGTTGGACTAGATGAATCCTGAATTCCTTTCCATCTTGAAACCTATGCTCTATTTTCTTACCCAGACCACCAATTCAATTAATCTCATTGGGTCTCAGTTTCCTCCTCTGTAACAGAGGTGGAGGGCTGGTCTAGATCAAGCTGTCTTTGTGTGTGTGTGTGTGTGTGTGTGTGTGTGTGTGTGTGTGTGTGTGTGTGTGAGGTATCACAGAAGCCTTTGGCAGTCTAATGAAACATCCGGACCTCTGATCAGAATTCTATTTTTGGCCAGTTGAAGGAAATGCTAGATTGCAGTTTGAGGTTATTGAAAATAAGAATATGATTTTCTCCTTCTTAATTCATGCACCCTTGGGGGGGGGTCTGTGGATTAGGCAATCTCTAGACAGTCTCCAGCTATTCATCCGACGGTCCTCTGAGGTGTGGATGATATGGCCGGGTCTCAAATCTCAGGAATGTGGAACACAAGGACATTTGAAATTCCCAGGAAGTCTCCCAAACGTCATCCACCCTCTTCGTTCCAACATGGCCCCTTTGGACTAGTAAGTAGTTCAATGGCGGGATGCAGTCCCATGTCCTTGCATTTGGGGAGGAGAATTTGAATTGAATTTGTTCTTTTTTTTTTTTTGGTAACTAGAACACAGTGAAGAAATCCTACCCATGTCTTCCTACCCATACCTGTACTACAGCTTGTAAGAAGTAGGGGACTTGCCCAGGGTCACACCACCAATCAGTCATGTTTAGGAAGAGGGGAAGGTCTGGGGATGGGGAGATTATGAGTTCAGTTCTGAAATAATGGAATGGACTTAAGATGTCCACAGGATGTCCAATTGGAGTCTCTCGGCAGATGGTTGAAGTTAGGTTTGACACTGAGATCAGAAGAGAGGTCAGGGCTGGACAGAGAGATTTGCGAATGATTACTGAATCTATGAGAACTGAGAAGATCATGGAGCAGAATCACACTTAGAGAAAAGAGGACCCAAGATGAAGCCAGGGGACAAGCATGGTTAGCCACCGTGACCTGGATGAAGGTTCATCCAAGGACACTGAGAAGGAGCCTTCACGGAGGTAGGAGGAGAACCAGGAGAGAGAGAGAGAGACAGACAGACAGACAGACAGACAGAGACAGACAGAGACAAAGACACAGACACAGACACAGACACAGAGACAGTGACAGACAGAGAGAGAGATGAGAGAGGAGAGGGGAGGAGGAGAGACAGAGAGATACAGAGATTCAGAGACAGGGAGACAGAGACAGAAACAGAGGCACAGAGAGACAGAGACAGAGACAGAGAGACAGGCAGAGATAGAGAGAGAACCGTGCCACTAAACCCAGAGACAAGAGAAGGTCCTGGATAAGAGGACGATCAACAATGTCAAAGGCTTCAGAGAAGTCCAAAAGCCAAGAAATTTCTATTCTCATTAGGAGACAACAAAAAGCAGAGACTAAATAACAAATAGAGAAACACAAGGCAGGATGAGGAGGGCTTGAGCATCTTAGGGGAGGAGAGAAAGCTTCATCTTGAAGTGCTTGAGCTGAGGCTTGAAGAAGACCATTGTGGGTGACAGGCAGGAATGGAATTGAATCTGTCCTCCTTATTCTGAGCTCAACTCGCTATCCTCTGCCCCACACTGCCTTTCCTCCCTTCTCAGGAACAAACAAGAGAAAAGCAAGCAGAAGAGTAAGGTGACTGTGTTCTAGCAAATCACTGATTGGGAGCTAGAAGGGAACTTAGAGGTTATTAAATCCAATCCTTTCTTTTTCAGACTAGGAAAGTAATGTCCAGGCTTGCCCAAAGTCATTGACTTAAAAAGTAAGGGAGTCAGGATTTGAACTTAAGTCCCCCAACTCCAAATCCATTATCTAACACCCCCCCCCACACACACACACATCATTCATAGGCTAGGGACTAGACTTGTGATCTCTTCAGTCTTGGGAGCTCCCAGATTAGGAAACTCCCTCTACCAAGGTAGGTCACCACCTTCTCTGCAACATTTAATTTTGTCTTTTGTTTTTTAAACTTTAGCTTCCATCTTGAAATCAATGCTAAGTATAGGTTCTAAGGCAAAAGAGCAGGAAGTGCTAAGCAACTGGGATTAAGTGACTTGCCCAGGGTCACACAGCTAAGAAGTGTCTAAGGCCAGATTTGAACCCAGGATCTCCCATCTCCAGGCCTGGTTTTTAATCCACCAAATGTAGTTGTTGTTGTTTTTTAAATTAAAATTTGCATACTTGTTTATTACATTAAATAGCCTGTTCACTCCCTCCCTTCCTCCCCTCCACATTTGACAAAAACATCTACGTACATCTAAAATGCTGTATTGATTATTTCTGTTTATTGGTCTTTCTCTGGAGGTGGACGTACATCAGTCATTCTGCGGACAGTATTTCTGTGGCTCTCTTGGTTCTTCTCGTTTCCCTCTTCGTGGGTCTTTCCATTTTTTCCACAGTTAGGCTGCTCATCATTTCTCAGGGCTCAGTACTATTCCATCACCATCATATGGCGCCACTTGTTGGCCATTCCCCAGTCCACGAGTAGCCCTTGACTTTCCAGCTCTTTGCCGCCACAAAGAGAGCTGCTATCCATACTTTAGAACATATTCGCAGGCTCTTTTCCTTGTCCGCTGATCACCTTAGACTTATCGGAGGGTGGCTGTGTTTAGAGCCTTGCTTAGAGCACATTCCTCTCTCATTTGGATTATAAAATGTTCATCAGGGGCAGCTGGGTAGCTCAGTGGATGGAGAGCCAGACCTAGAGATGGGAGGTCCTGGGTTCAAATGTGACCTCAGACACTTCCCAGCTGGGTGACCCTGGGCAAGTCACTTGACGCCCATTGCCTAGCCCTTACTGCTCTTCTGCCTTGGAGCCAATACACAGTCTTGATTCCAAGATGGAAGGTGAGGGTTTAATAAAAATAAATGTTCATCATTCATGTTCCTTTATGATCCCAGCTTTGCAAGAACTTCTTCAGAACACATCAATGCCCAGCACCAAAAGGGGCGCCTTCCCTCAGTTTCCTCATCTGAGCCTTTGCCAGCTCTATTTTTGTGTTCCAATGACCCTCACAGGATTCCCTCTGAAACTTCTCCAAGCAGCTGACCTAAAGCAATGGCCGGGACTGTTTATCTGTCCTTGACTGGGTTCCCTCGCTCTGACGAATGGAGAGAGTTGGGAAAGTCAGCTGGTAAAAGCTGGATAAGAGGCCTTTGGTTCCAGGATGTTTCTTCTCTCGCTCAATGCCAAGGGCTCCTCATCGAGCAATGGATGTCCTTGAAGGCCAGGACAAGGCTTCCTGTTGGCAGATGGACCGTCGGGCTTTACCTAATTTCCACTTTGAAAACAATAGGAAATTTCCTTGTGCGTCTGTCTGCCAAGGCTGGAGCTGTTGTTGCGGGTGAACATTTATTTCTCTCCTGAGTTTGTTTGGTTTTCTTTATGATTCTTGGGAGCAGAACCCACCCTTTCTCACAGTCCCATGTTCAGGCTCCATTGTTAATCTTCTGTTCTCTGGCTAGTCCTACGTGGAGGCTGGATTGGGTCCGGAGGAATGGGAGTGAGCAGCCATAGAGAAAGGCTGACCTGTACCATTAAATGTCCTAGATCGGGAGTGTAGAGAGACCTGAGATTCAATAAGAATAGGGGAATGGGGCATTCGATCTGGACTCAGGGGACCTGGGTTCAAATCCTGATGTTACCACACGTCCACCACTGTGATCATGGACACTCTGCTTAACGTTGAGCCTCGGTTTCCTCATCTATTAGATAGGTGAGATGAAGGTTTATACTGCATGGCCTTTAAGATCCTGGGAGTCTATTTATTGAGCACGTTGCCTTCTCCTGGGGGATATACTGCCTAAGGAGATGCAGCAAATAAACAAAGATTTCCTCATTCTGATATAGGAGGCAGCGGAATGTGGGGGAGAGAGCCAGCCTTAGAGGGAGGAAGACCCAGGCTTGAAGGGTGCCTCATCAATCCACCCCCCCTCACCCCCGTAGCTCTCTCATTTGACTCATTACAGAACGGGTGGATACCTGCACTGGTAGAGGGCCTGCCTGAAGCAGGAACTCCCAACATCCAGGAAACCAGAGGTCTTGGCTCACTCCATATATTCCTGAGAAGGAGAAAGCAAACTCCTCGAGGGCAGGACTTGTTCATTGGATCTTTGCGTGCCCACCCGTAGGCCAAAGCTTGGGCCAGAGAGGTCTCGACGAAGGGCACGCCACATGGAGGTGGGTGGACATCAGTCCAAAATAAGGAGAAGTCATGGTAAAAGCGAGAAGGCAGGGACAGCTGGTTTGGGGTCCCTCTTCCTGCCCCAGCCTCCGTCTCTCCATCTGCCAAGTGGGAACGTGCTTCTTCCTGGGGAGGGTGAGATCAAACAATGAAGAGTGACCTCAGGGTCAGAGGGGTCACCTTGAGTGACGTGTTCAAGGTCACGAAACAGGTCCGACCCCCAATCCGGAGGCACAATGCCAGGGAACTTGGACACGGACCTCCTGGCAGCCCAGCTCCAAGGCAGTCCTTGCCGGGGCATTGATCCCCTGCCAAGGCTTCCTCCTCATCTACTCATGGCCATCTGCCTTGGGGGAACATTTGTTTACAAGCTTGGTTGGGTCCCAGCTGTTCCTATCAGTCTCCCATTTCCCGTCTCTCCACAGCAAGGGGTGCTGCGTCACTCGGGGATCCCACTTCATGGAGGCCCTTTGGGACCCTCTTGGCACGGCTCCCGTCCATCCAGGCCACATCCAAGCCCTTGTCAGCGTTCGGGGCCAACAGCCGTTTTCATCATGGAGGGACTCTGCCCAGAGGAGTCCATTTGCCGCACTCAGGACTTCCTCTTGGGACCTTCCTCTGGACGCTGCTCTGACATTTGAGATGAAGCATCTGAGAAGAGGAGGAGGGTAGTGCTGAGCGCTCCACCAGAGGGGATCTGAGCCCTCACCTAGGTTAGCCCCATCCTCACCCCCTTGGTAGGGGCAGCCATGTGGCACAGTGGATGGAGCTCTTGAGCTTGGAGTCAGGAAGACTTGAGTTCAAAAATAGCTGGGTGACACTGAGCAAGTCACTAAATGGCTGTCTTCCTCAGTTTCCCCACCTGTAAAATGGAGATAATAAAAGCTCTTCCTTCCTAGGTTTGTAGTGAGCACCAGATGAGATGTGTAAAGGGCTTTGTGAACCTCAAAAGTGCAATGTAAGTGCTAATTATCATCATTATATCTTGATTATTATTCATTATTATCTACAGATGAAGAAACGGAGAGCAGAGAGGTCAAGGGACTGGCTTGAAATCTCACAGCAAAAGGCAAAATTCAAATCTTGGAATTTTCCCTGGGCATTTGCCACACGGTCAGAGATAAGACATTACCAGATAAACACAAAATAAGTGGAGACTGTCTGATGGAAGAAGCAGCGAAAGACTAGGGACACCAAGGATGGCCTCCTGGAAGAGGGGGCACTGAAGCTGAGCCTCAAAGGGATCCAGGGAAATCCGAGCTGGAAGGAAAGAGGGAAAACATTCCAGATCCGGGAGGCAATCTGAGTGCAAAGTCACTGAGGTGGGAAATGGATTGTTGTCTGGGAGGAGCAGTAAGTCCAACAGAACATAGAGATGGTGGAGGAAGCCATGGATAACCAGCCTGGAGAGGGAGATCAGCTGGAATCAGACTGCTAAGGGCTTTAAATATTAAGCAAACATGCTTGTATTTTCACCAAAAGGCAATTAGGGAGCCAGAGGAGTGACAGGACCGGACTTGAATTTGGGGAAGATCAGTCTGACAGCTCTGTGGAAAGCATATTTAGAGACTCAATAAAGAGAAGGTGATTAGCAGGAGGTAAGGTCTTGGACAAGGGTGGGAAGAATCCTGTATTCTAAAAAATGATCATTTGCAGATCTGCCTTCCTATTAAACTATACATTCCAGGAGGTCCTTCAGGCCAGCTTTGGATGCCTCGATTATCTTGCTTGGTCCTTAGATTCTTCAGATCTAGATAATAAAGTAACAATAGCCAACATTTAAAAAGCACCTACTATGTGCTAGGTCCTCTGCTAAGCCTTCTGTACTTAGGAACCCTTCAAACAAGCCTGGGAGGTAGGTGGTATTATTGTCCCCATTTTACAGTTGAGGAAATTGAGACAGACAAAGGGCAAGTGACTTTCTCAGGATCACACAACTGGTAGATATCTGAGGCTGGATTTCAACTCAGATCTTCCTGACTCCAGGGCCAGTGTTCCTTCTATTGGACCACCAAGCTGTCTCAGAATTATATAGAATGAGAGGATTGGCTCAGATGACCTCTACAGTCTCTTTTAACTTAAAATTTATGATTCTATGAACTGAACATCCTCCTCTCACTCCCCCCACTACAATGCCTAGAAGGATATTGTTGAGGAGGAGTTTCAGTTGTGTCTGACTCTATGTAGCCCTACTTGGGGTGTTCTGGGCAAAGATACTGGAGTGGTTTACCACTTCCCTTTCTAGCTTATTTCACAGATGAGGAAACTGAGGCAAACAGGGTTAAGTGATTTGTCCAGGGTCACACAGCTAGTAAGTGTCTGAGACCAAATTTGAACTCAGGAAGATGAATCTCTGGCACTCTACCCACTGTACCACCCAACTGTCCTAGAAGGAATTCCTAGTTTCATTCAAAGCTATGCTCAAGTATCAGCTTCTCCATGAGACCTTCCCTGATCCCCAAATCTGATGCTCAAAGAAATTACAGAGTATTTAATTAATATATGCTTGAACGTCTTCCTGTTGGTAGAATGTATGCTCTTTGAAGCCAGGAATAGTTTCCTTTGTGTCTTCATATCCCACCACCAAGCCCAGAGCCTGGCACACTGTGGTTTGCCTCAGTTTACTAATTTATAAAATGAGCTACAGAATGAAATGGCAAATCACTCCAGGATCTTGGCCAAGAAAAGCTCAAATGGGGTCAAAAAGAGTAGGATCCAACTAAATGACTCAATGATAACAAAGATAAAATTGAATAATTCAGTGAATTTCTGTGGTCCTCTCTTCTTCCCATCAATGTGGGTGCTCTGCCCTGTGTACAAATAATGGCACATCCATACCTTCTTCTCCTATGGGACTCATCCATGCGCTCTCTCTCTCTCTCTCTCTCTCTCTCTCTCTCTCTCTCTCTCTCTCTCTCTCTCTCTCTCTCATCCATAGATGATTTCCCCACCTTTAGTTTTATATAAGATTTCTTCTCTCTAAAGATATGCTTCTAATATAAAGATCATATGACTACATAATGAAACAAATGTTCATTTATTTCAGTGATAATGACAAGTGTCCTTGACAGCCAAAGGGAAGCCCACAAATTGGTCCTCTCATAGACAATTTTGTTTAATTCAATTCATTCCAATTTACTGTACATTCATTAAGTACCTACTGTGTGCCAGGCACTGCTGCCAGAGATGCAAAGAGAAAATGGAAAACCATTCCTGCTCTCAAGGAGCTTATGTTTTACTGGAAAACACACCATTCATAATAAGAAAGTATAATCTGATTTGAAGAGAGAGAGAGAGAGACAGAGACAGAGACAGAGACAGAGAGACAGAGAGAGAGGAGAGAGAGACAGAGAGAGAGGAGAGAGAGACAGAGAGAGGAGAAGAGACAGAGAGAGAGGAGAGAGACGGACAGAGAGAGAGACAGAGAGAGAGAGAGAGAGAGAGAGAGAGAGAGAGAGAGAGAGAGACAGAGAGAGAGGAAAGAGAGAGAGAGACAGAGAGAGAGACAGAGAGAGACAGAGAGAGAGGAGAGAGAGAGACAGAGAGACAGAGAGAGACAGAGAGAGAGACAGAGAGACAGAGAGAGAGACAGAGAGACAGAGAGAGAGACAGAGAGACAGAGAGAGAGACAGAGAGAGACAGAGAGAGAGGAGAGAGAGACAGAGAGAGAGGAGAGACAGAGAGAGACAGAGAGACAGAGAGAGACAGAGAGACAGAGAGAGACAGAGAGAGAGAGAGAGAGAGAGAGAGAGAGAGAGAGAGAGAGAGAGAGAGAGAGAAAGAGAGAGCCTACCAACAACAGGAAAGAAGTCAGGGAAGGCTTCCTGGAGAAGATGACACAAAGCAAACCTTGATGAAAGCTAAGGATTTTTAGAAGCAGAAGGAAGGAAGGAGTACCAGGCATATGGGACAACCTATAAGAAATGGATTCAGTAAGGTGTGAGTTGGGCAAGATCACAGCCTCTGAGATCTTTTCATTTATGCAATTCTCAAGATCTGTGAAAACACATGCAGAGACAGCTTCCTAGTCCAATAATGGCAGCTGGGGAAGGTAGGTTGAGTTTCTGGGGTTTCTTTTGCCAGTTTGGGACATTTGCAACATTTATTTGGACAAAGATATGCAACTTTTATTCTAAACTCTCTAGACATTCCCTCATCGGTTTGGGTCACACAGAAGTGTTTTCTCTCTTCCCAACCCTTTTTTGGGCTATCTACTGAAGGCAAGTTCCAAGAGGAAGAATTTAATCAAGGAATGCATTCCAGAAGGGAAGAGGACAAGATGACCTCTGATCAGAACTGTAATTAACTTGCTCTAGCCATTGGCATGGGAGTGGAGTAAGGAGCTCCACTGATTCATGGTCCTGGGTCAGAGCTGTTCCTTTCTCTGGGCCAGACTCTCCTCACTCACCCTGTCATTGAAGAGCTCCTGATCCCAGGGAGGGCTTCCTTCCTCTCAGACCACCAGTATCTGAGCCCATACTGCCATTGGCTACTCCCTCCTGCAACTGGATTTTGCCCAAGGTGAAAATATTCTGAATTACAACCCTGCTTCTGAGGTCCCTCCCTACTCTCAGTCCATAGCCTCCTATTGGGCATGGCAATTAATAGTAAGAATTTACATTCATTAGGCAGCTGTTCATTTGATACAACAATCCTAATGAGGGAGAGAATGAAAGTAATTCTGTTATTTCACAAATGAGGAAATCAAGGCAGAGAGAGGTGCTATGTCTATAAAAGGTCAAATATCCAGAAAGAACTTAAACCACGTCTTTTGATTTCATGCCGTGTGTATTTTTTCTCCTCCACCATCCCATGTGAGAATTTCTCATAATATCCTGCCTACTCTCCATCTTCATAGTTTATAAAACCATGAGGGAGGATGAGGTCATCTTTCTAGTCATTGAATATCAGCAAAAAAGCATCAGCTGGGTGGTTCAGTTGGATTGAGAGCTGGGCCTAGAGATGGGAGGTCCTGGGTTCAAATCTGACCTCAGACACTTCCCAGCTGGGTGACCCTGGGCAAGTCACTTGACCCCCATTGCCTAGCCCTTACCACTCTTCTGCCTTGTTACCAGTACAGTGTATTGATTCTAAGATGGAAGGTAAGGGTTTAAAAAAAGCATCAGCTCAAAGGATTTAGAGCTAGAAGAGACTTTGAAATCAGCTAGCCCATTTCCCTTATTTTACAGATGAGGAAACTGAGGTCTATAGGGGTAAAGAGACAGATGGGATTATTCAACTTGGATTCTTGAACTAAAACCCCAAAGCTCTCTGCCTTAGATTACTCTGCTAAACATTTTTTTTTATAACCCTTACCTTCTGTCTTGGAGTCAATACTGTGTATTGGCTCCAAGGCAGAAGAGCGGTAAGGGCTAGGCAATGGGGGTCAAGTGACTTGCCCAGGGTCACACAGCTGGGAAGTGTCTTGAGGTCAGATTCGAACCTAGGACCTCCCATCCCTAGGCCTGGCTCTCAGTCCACTGAGCTACCCAGCTGCCCCCACTAAACATTTTTAAAAGAGCCATTGTAGCTCTTGCTTGGGATGGAGATTTGTAAATGCATTGGAGGGAGATTTTTAAAAGATCATTGACCATATTCACATGAAAACTCCTCCTGGGGCTGGAGGTGACCCTGGAAACCATGCAACAAGTCAATGTTGGCCAGGTCTTTCCAGGCCAACAAGCTCTGAACATTTTGCAAAAATGAGAAATTGCCTGTCAGAGCTTGATACTAGTAATCAAAAGCGAAAAAGGAAGAGGGAATAGAAGGGAAGTTTATGTCACCTAAGCTCTAACTTAAGATACATATTTTTTATATAGAATTCAAACCATTATTAAGTGTCTCATTAATTCCAAATGGAAAATCGTTCACCTATTTCCGAAAATACTGAATTCCAGATGTGGCCAAGAAATTGAAAGAGACATAGCGTAGACTTATTTGCAACTTCTTTGGACTTTGCTTTGTTTTCTGATCAGTCCTATATAGCCTAAGCTCTTTTTCCTAAAACAAAACCAACCCTCCAGATGTGTTTTGTGCCCACATTTTTTCTGGACCGTGTAAGAAGGGAATTTGGAAACTACATTCTGAACAAACAAGTTCAGTCCAGTTTGAAACCCAAACATCTTTTGATAAGGAACATCTTCAGAGAACCTGAAGCCACGTTAAGAAGGAGACTATAAGCTGAGGGCCAGGAGAGATCCAAGGACATCCTGCCGCACTGTAGATCTGTGTCTTGACTGAAGCCTTTTATCTGGAGAGGTTTATCTCAGGTCACAGTGAAGGGAACAACCCGAGAAGAATGAGGCGGGTTCCTGTTTCTGGGACACATTTTGAATAAGTCAAAAATATTTTCTTTTCTGTTTTTGTAGATTAAAAAAATCCTAAGCAACAGATACATTCCTTCGAGTTGAATATTTTTGAAAGGAAGTTGTTACTCTGAATTGTGCAGGGTTGTTCAATGTCAAGCTGATCCACGGTTTCAGAGACAAATGGACACACGCACAGTTGGCTTATTTTGGCAAGACTCTTGCCCTTCCCTGGACCATACAGAGAAAGAAACATCAAGGCTTGATTTCTTTCTGTCTTTTTTAATGGAGGGACAGAGATGGAGGTAGAGTAGGAGAAATGCAAAGAGAGGGAATATATTTTTGTCCACAGACCTTTATCATGAAACTACCATTCTCTGTTCTTCTTAGCGCCTGAAAATATTGGTTTTTGAAAATAACAGATTTTAGAAAATACATATGAACTCTGATTTCCAGCTGACCTGACAACATGCAGCAAAACAGACAATATTTTAAAAGTTCATTTATTTCATTTTTTATTTTAAAAATAATTATGATTCATATATTTGGATCATGTTTTTATATCATCTAGACTTCCCCCTGGGTTCCTCCTGCCCTTCTTCCCAGAGAGCTAGCCTTAATAATGAAGATAGAAAAGACCAGAAAAATAGATAAACATACTGCAAAAAATATGTTTATTTTAAAAATTTCAAGAGCTAAGGAGACATGAGTTCAAATTCCATCTCTGAGACAGGCCTGTGTGTGCCTAAACTAATCACTTGCCATCTTAGACCTCTAGGCAGATACCTAGTACTTTAGGTTGTAGAGAAGGTGTCAGCCTACATTAAGGGAAGGCATTCCCTCATCAGGGAGTTCCCTATACACTAAAATGAGAGGTCTTGTCTTCTATTTATTTTAAGGAATTATTTGGGGATCATCAAAGCCAACTTGGATAGCTTGGGATTCCTTGCCCAGAAAATATCAGCCTCCACCTTATCCATCCTCTTACATGGTAGAATTTAGGATTCCAAAGCACATAAGAGAAGGTGAGGGTATGCAAAGCAAATATTTTTCTTGATTTCCTCAAAACTAAGAGCAGAGAGTTAAGTGCATGAGGGAGGTAGTATGTAACTAGCTAAGGAATTTTGTTTAACCCCTAGTGATCTTCATGATTCTCTAAATTGATTTCACTTTGTCCTAGACTGAGCAAAAAGATAAGTTCTTTAATTTAACCTTTAATGACCACCTGCTTACTGTTTGTGCCTAGGGTTATGAGAGGTGAGAACTAGTCAGTACTCACTCCTCTGTCCTGACCCAGGATCTTCTCAGCCAGGCTTCTTCCATATGTTCCTCTCCATGGAATGAATTCATATGTTAAAATAGCCTAAGACTAAATAGAAAGTCTTGAGAGGCAGCAAGGACTATCAGATAGCTGTTATCAAAACCAGTAAGATCTGGATTCAAACCCCACTTCTGAAACATGATGCCTGTGTAACTCTGGGCAAGGCACTTGGCCTCTCTCAGACTCTTTTTCCTTATCTGTAAAGTCAACCATATATAATTGTGAGTTCTTGTTCCTTCTCCTTTTTCCTCCTCCTCCTTCTTTCTCCTTCTTTCTTGTTCTTGTTCTTCTTGTTCTTGTTCTTGTTCTTCTTGTTGTTCTTGTTCTTGTTCTTCTTGTTCTTGTTCTTGTTCTTCTTCTCCTCTTCTTCCTCCTCCTTCTCCTTTTCCTCCTCCTCCTCCTCCTTCTTCTTTCTTCTTGTTTTTCTTCTTCTTCCTCTTCCTCCTCCTTCATCATTATTGTTATTAATGATGATGATAATGTGGAAGCTTTCTCCCTCTATGTAGATCCTGACCTAGGCCTTCTCATCTTCAATTTTTGGCTATGACCTCTTTAAAAGCCTCCATAGAAAAATCTACACTATTTAACTAGAACAAAAATATCAGGAGAAAAAGGTACTGATATGGAGATCAATACAGTTGTAGAGGCCAAAATATTTTCTATAATTCTATTTACCTGGAGCAAGTTTTTAGCTCCATTTGTTTAGCACCATTATAGTAACACCTTAATTAATGAATCTCAGAATGAATCTATTTGATAATAATGTTTTCAATGTTTAATGGGGGGGGGGGGAATAAAAACCTTTCCAAGCCTTTAACAGGAGCTAAGGTTTTGGAGGCTTCTGTTGAGTGGCCTTGGAGGGTAAGAAAGCCCTCCTCTAGGAAAGAGTCTGGGGTTCTGTTGCTGTCCACCAGGTAGGTGCTGACAGGCCTCAGCTAAGTAGTGAGCAGTCTCTGATTGGCTGGGACTTTTGGGAAGTTGTAGCTATGGAAGAAAAGGTGGACAAATCCCCCTTCCCTTTTTCCGGTCTCTTTCTCCTTTCTCTTTTTTTTCTCTTATTTTTCACCTTTTCTTTGACATCCTCACCTTATCTTTACTTTGCTCTTCATTGATAAAATAATTGCTATTGTTCTTACTGGTTTATCTTCACTAAGACAATTCTTTGATATTTAATAATAATAAAAATAACAAAGTGTCTATGTACATACATTTGCATTTTAATATTTGCAAAGAGCTTCACAAATATTATCTCATTTTATCCTCACAACAACCCTAGAAAGTAGGCATTAGTGCCATTTTGTAGAGGAGGTAACTGAGAAATATGGAGGTCAAAGTGACACACAGATCTTCATGACGAAATGCCCAGAATTCTACCAACTTCTCCGCCTAGTTGTCATGAAGGTAAGCTTGGTTTATTAATATATTGCCAGCACCAACTCTGTCAAGCCCCAAAGGTTTTATTTAATTTGTACCCAATGGTGGAGCATGTGTCTGTTGTTTGAAGACCACCCTAAGATCACAGAGACTTATCACCAGCTCAACCACAATGAGATGCTTTCTTTTAGTCACAGAATTTCTGGAAAGGTAACTATGAAGTTATAAAATGGTTGTAATGTGCCTAAGTAGATAGAATACCTGTCTCAGTGAAATTAGAGATTCTTACAGTATTTTGGTGTTTTGTGGTTTTAAACTTTACCTTCTGGCTTAGAATTGATACTAAGTATTGTTTCAAGGTAGAAAAGTGACAAGGACTATGCAATTAGGGTTAAGTGACTTGCCCAGGGTCACATAGCTAAAAAGAGTCTGAGGTCAGATTTGAACCCAGGACCTCTTGTCTCTAGGCCTGACTCTCTATCCACTGAGCTACCTACCTGCCTCCATGGTGTTTCATTTTGAGATAATATAAAATGATATATTTGGAACTAGAAAGCACCTTTAAGGCCACCAATTCCAACCTCCTCATTTTACAGATGAGGAAACTGAGTCAGAGAGCAGTTAAGTAATTTCCTTGGGGTCAGAGAGCTATTAAGTGCCTAAGGTGGGACTTGAGACCAAGTCTTCCCAGCTCTAAGTCCAGCACCTGATCTGCTAGGTCAAACTGACTCATTGTTATCATAACTCACATTTGTGATGTGCTTTTAAGTTTGCAAAACCTGGCAAACTTTTTAAAACAGTGAAATAAATTTTAGCATGACTTGTTCTTGATGGATCCATGCTGGCTTTTTGTAATCACTACTTCCCTTTCTACATACTCCCCAATCATCTCTTTAATGATCCATTTAAAAACTTTGCTAGGATCGCCTACAGATTCTGTTCCCTTCCAATTTCATAGAAAATGGGAAGTTTCGTCCTTCTCTAGTCATGTGGTATTTCTGTTTTCCTTGATCTTTCAGTTATCACTAAGTGGGGCTCATTATTCACATCTCCAGTTCTTTTAGGTCCTAACGATAAAATTCAGCTGGACCAGGTGACTTGAATTCATCAAGGGTTGCTAAGTGTTTTCTTACTGTGTTCCTCCTTATCTTGGGCATCAACTCCACATTAGTCATTTTTGTTCTGTCATTTCTAGTGCAAAGTTCATTCTCCGCAGCAGAGAAAACAGGCAAAATAAGAATTGAGCAATTCTGCCTTCTCTTCTTGATGAGTTATTATCATGTCCACCCCAAGCAAAGGTTTCATTTTTTCTTTGATCTTTCTTTTTCTCCCAATTTAGAACAACAGCAGCTCTCCCATTTCCCTTAGCTTCCCATGCCAACCTCAGCTCATTCTGAGCTTGAGTTTTCTTGACATTTTTAAAAGGATTTTAAAAGGATTATGTCATGCTCTGTTCCCCAGTCTTGCTTCCATCTTTCATAGATCTCTTTTTCAATTCTAAATTAGCTGGTGAGTTCCCTGTGCATCCATATTAGCTCTTCAGATAGGTTTTGTTACTTTCTTGTTTGAATTGTATTCAGAATTTAATTCTAGGGAATCTTAGCCCTCCCTGGGCTGACTTCTCTATAATTTCTTTAAACCTTTACCTTTCATATTATAATTAATACTGTGTACTGATTCCAAGACAGAAGAGCAGTAAGAGCTAAGCAATGGAGATTAGGTGACTTGCCCAGGGTCACACAGCTAGGAAGTATCTGAGGCCAGATTTGGACCTAGGACCTCATGTCTTCAAGCCTGCCTCTCTATCCACTCAGCCACCTAGGTGCCTCAATTACTCTGCTTTTTAAAGGATAAAATTATAAATACACTGATATTACAACTGAAAATATGATTACTACTGATATTATTGTTAAATTGCCAGTAATAAAATTATCAATAATAAATTATCAATGAATACAATAAGATTGTATTAAATGGTCTGATTTTGGTGAAGAAAGAGAATTGCAACAAATGTCTGAATAATGAAAGTCCCCTGCCACTATTGAATCTTTTCTATCTTGGTCAGTTTGTTCTTCTTTAGGCAACCTGGTGGCCTCCCAGTCAGATTGTTTCACCATATTGGTGCCAGCCTTCATGGCTTTTAGCCTTATTGCAACTCAATTCTTGAAACAAGATGATTTGCCTCCTTTAGACTCCCCTGGAAGCAAGGGTTATGGGTATACAACATCACTCCCGAGTCACCAAGAATTTCTAGAAAAAAAAAAGGAAAAGAGGAAGAGAAAAAAGAATGGTAATCAATATATTGAAAAACTCTAACAAGATGTTATATTTTAAACTAATAGCCATCACCCCTCCCACCCCACACTTTGGCAAAAGAGGGGCAGGAGGTGTCTTCTCATGTCGCCAGCTTGGTCTTTGCCATCTTACAATCTTCAGTTTTGATGACTTTGTGATCATCATTCTTTCCCTTTATATAGTGTAGTCATTGTATTGACAGTTTTTCTGCCTCCACTTCCCTCAATTAGCATCAATTCATGCATTTTTAATACTTCTTTGTATATATCATATTTGTTCTTTCTTACAGCATGGTAATATTCCATTTCACCCATATACAACAATTTGTTTGGATCATTTTTTCAGATATTCTGTAAATTCTGATTTTTTGCAACCTGAAGTGATGATTATAGAATTTCTATAATTTTCCTGGAAAATCTCTATCAATCAATAATTTCCAAACCTACTGTTCTCCATCTGGTTGTTCTAAAAGTGTCCATTGAAACTGGTATTGTAAAGGTGTTACTTGTTCCAAGTGATACAGAGGGCCAACTTCTCCATTCTAGGCAGCCTTGACATCCATAGCCATGGCTTTTGCCTTGACACCTTGATGTTACATACCTGAAGATTACATCAGTCCTGCCTTCATCCATTGGTTCTTTTTGACCTCTAGATCTAAGTTCAAAGCACCGAGTCTCTGTTCTCCTTTGTGTACCATAAGAATTTTATACTTAAGTTCAAATGACATTTTTATCAGAGAGGAGAAAGGTTGCACGATCAAGAAGCTCTTCTTCAGTGTGCTTTTCAGTGGATTCATGCAAGTCAGTATCATAAGTGTGTGCCAAGTTATTAATCAACCCTCTAGGGGTGTGATTTCCTCTTTAACTTGGTAGCCATACTCAGTCCTTTTCTTAAATTATTATTTAAAAAATACCCTTACCTTCTGTCTTAGAAGCAATACTGTGTATTGGTTCCAAGGCAGAAGACTGGTAAAGGCTGGGCAATGGGGGTTAAATTAGGAAATGCCAGAGCCCAGGTTTTCACCTGACTCTCAGTCCACGAAGCTATCTAGCTGCCTTTCATACTCCATTCTATTCAAGAGAGATGCTAATTGCTTCAATACTTGGCAGAAACAAAATGAACTTAAAATAGCCTTCTGAACGATGACACATTTTAAATAAATTGTTCTTGAGGTTATTGTGTTGATGGCATATTTGAAATATTGAACAGTTTTTGTTTATTTAATTTTTCATTTATATAATAATATAATATTTTATATAATTATTTATAATATCATATATAATAATTATTATTATTATTCCTTATGGTGGAGGAATTTCTAACAGCAAAGTATGACATTAGAAGACATTCTCTTCATTAATACAATTTTACTTTTCTGTCCTAACATGACATTCATGTGAGGAGTGTGCAGTGGTGGATAAGACTTTAGATACCTATTAAATGCTTATTTCCTAACATAAACTATATGCTTTTTTTTAAACCCTCACCTTTTTAGAATCAATACTGTATATTGGTTCCAAGGCAAAAGAGTGGTAAGGGCTAGGCAATGGGGGTCAAGTGACTTGCCCAGGGTCACACAGCTAAGAAGTATCTGAGGTCAGATTAGAACCTAGGACTCCCATCTCTAAACCTGGCTCTCAATCCACAGAGTCACCCAGCTGCCCCCATAAATTATATAGGATTAGACCTAAAAGGGATTTCAGAGCTCAAAGGAGAGGATTAAGTCACCTGATAAAATATTTTATTGCTCAGGAAGATTGAATGCTAAATTCATTATCTCCATCTCTGGTATCTGTGCTCTGACAAGTACTATTGGATCATTTATCATTTTGTTAGGTAAGAGAATATGAAGAAATTGGAAAGAATACAAAGTTTGACAGCTTATTAACTGACCAAGGGACTAGAGAGAGTAGCCCAAGATAAGACTAAGGGGGCCTAAATGTAAAAAAAATATTCCATCTATTATGCACAATCTTAAAATCTAAAGATCTCCAGCTACTACACTGCTAAATCTGATTAAAGAATAAAAAATTATTTTACATTTCAATCTATCAATCAAAATTTATTATGCTCCTATTTGTTTCCTAGAAGGAAGCAAAAAGACAGGCAAAAACACAATCCTTGCCCTCAGGTAGATCACAATCTATTGGGAGAATATCCATGACAAATTTGCTGATTCAAATATTCATGTCTATGAATTATTTTGAAGATACAATGTTTAAAATTCCTCATTACTATTTTTTTAAACCCTTACCTTCCATCTTGGAGTCAATACTGTGTATTGGCTCCAAGGCAGAAGAGAGGTAAGGGCTAGGCAATGGGGGTCAAGTGACTTGCCCAGGGTCACACAGTCAGGAAGTATCTGAGGTCAGATTTGAACCTAGGGCGTCCTGTCTCTAGGGCTGGTTCTCAATCCACTGAGCTACCCAGCTGCCCCCTTCCTCATTACTATTAGTATTAAAGTCAGTTGGTAACTATGACATTTCTTTCAGAAAGAAATTGAATTAAAGAAAATGTAGATTATGTTAATGAAGGAATTTAAAACACTTGAGAGAGACAGAGACACAGAAAGACAGAGACAGAGAGAGAGATCTTAGTTCAATTAATAATATGTAAGTCCATAACTTCTCTTAGAGACACTTTTCTTCAATATTTATTTGCCATGCATCAGTAATAATGGATTACTCCATCATTAGGGAACTTGTTGAACTTTATTTCAGCACCCTGTTGTTGATATACTTATTATATGATACAATATAATGTTTTTCTCTTCCCTCTGTCAGGAAGAAAAAGAAAGTGATACTCTATTCTGTCTAGGATTTGGGAAAGCCCAAATATTGATTTCTTCCTCCCCACCCAAAATTTGGAAGATGAAACCTTGGGCAGACTTCTAAAAACACCGACTGTTCTCACTGTCGACAGACTGTCTATCATCTGTGTTGCTCTAACCTCTCAGGAAACTGTTCTTTGGGAAGTTCCTTTCCTGTCTTTGATGAGGGCTGTCTGTTGAATGCCATGTGAAATAAAGATTTTTGTTTTAATAGAGTACGTTTTCTTCATATGCTGACATGTTTGAGAGGCTTATTATGGGGCTCAAATGCAATGGTGAGTGGATATTAATAATGGTTGGCATTTACAGAGAGCATTACAATTTTCACAGTGCTCTCAAATTCCTGCTGATAAACCTAGAATAATATATTAGAAATATATAATAGAAAAATAAACCTAGGAATAGAAGGAACTGATAATTTAAACCCTGGGAAATAATAATTTTTGTAAAATTCATTAATTAAAATATACTTTATGGAAAAACTTAGTAATAAAAGATTTATTGATATGTAATATATCTTATATTTGATACCCAGAATAGAATTTATTTATGAAATATTGTCTCAAGAATATGTGGACGTAGGAACTTGTATGTTTGTCTTCCTATATGGAGTTGTTCAAGTTGGCACATTTCCAGGAATTAATGCCAGAAACAGAACATTTACATGAAAGATAACAATGTTTAGTGTTTATGAATTCACATATAGGTTTTTAAAATTCAAATGATAGATAACATCATATTTTTGAACATTTGTAAAAAATATAGGCTGGTCATTTAATCAGAGTAAGGAATAATCAATGGATGCTCTATTGGTATCCATTCTGTGTCAAGATATTTAGAGAAAGGACCCTAGTTTATTTTTTATTTTTATTTTTTAAAAAAACCCTTACTTTCTGTCTTGGAGTCAATACTGTGTATTGGCTCCAAGGCAGAAGAGTGGTAAGGGCTAGGCAATGGGGGTCAAATGACTTGCCCAAGGTCACACAGCTAGGAAGTGGCTGAGGTCAAATTTGAACCTAGGACCTCCTGTCTCTAGGCCTGGCTCTCAATCCACTGAGCTACCCAGCTGCCCCCAGGACCCAAGTTTTTTGAAGGTTTCTGGTGGAAGCTTTTTTGGAGGACCTGGACAAGGATCACACCCAATCTGAGGATATGGATGGGATGGGATCTTCTCCACAATGATAAGCTTCCAAGTCTATCAAAGTATCAAAGAAAGTATGAACTTATGGCTTGAGACATTATTAAAAATAGAATAGGTTTAAGATTAGTCATAGAAACATTTTCAAGATTTATCTGTATTTTCTGAAGAGGATGGTTGAAGAAGAGAAGGAATTTCATTTTTCTTTTCATTCAGTATTGGTACAAAGAACTCCTAGGTAAGGAAGTTCTTTCTACCAATGTAGATCAGAACCTTCACTATAACTTACAATCTTTGAGTGTTGGCTTATAGTCTGACAGGTTAAGTGATTGCTGAGGATCACATGTTTAATGTTTTTCAGAGCTGGCACCCATGTCTCTCTGACCAGGTTCTCTACTAGATTATGCTGACTCTTAGGTAGACTCTGATGCCTGCAATTCTAAAGGCCTCATGATGAAATTGTTATTCTCTTGCCACAGAGATAATAGACTCAAGATACAGAATTAGACACACAATTTCAGATATAGCCAATGTGGAACTTATTTTGCTTGACTATGTATATTTATAACCATACCTTTGTTTTTCTTTTTTTTCTCATAAGATTGATTGTAGGGTTGGGGGCTAGGAGTTAGATTTGGGTTAGAAAAAGAAGAAGAAAGAAAGGAAAGATGAAAGAAAGAAAGAGAGAGAGAAAGAAGAAAGAAAGGAAGGAAAGAAGGAAGAAAGAAAACAAAGGAAGGAGGAAAAAGACTATCAAGTTTTTTTTTTTTATTTCAAAGAAAAAAGAAAAAAGGAAGGAAGAAAAAGAATGTATCATTGAAGATTCTTTTTTTTTTATTTCAGAGAAAAGGAAATAAAAAAGACCACACAAACAAGAAAGCTTTGAAAGCTACAGGCTGAACTTATTGTATACTTAAAGGTCTACATAACAAAGATCTGTGGTTTCATATACAATTCTCTTTTTCATTTCTACTCTGTATGTGGAAAATGTCATTATATTTTGGTCATTAAATTTATTAAATTCAGAATAAAAAAAGGGAAAGAGTCAAATATGATGTCTTAACAAGACCTCAAATCTTTAGATCTTCAATATCCATATTTATGTTCCCTTAGATATCCTGACTTCCCAGTTCCCTGTTGAGTTACCTACACCTTGACTCTATTCCAGCCACCCACAGAGATGGTCAAATCCCACCTCCCCACCCCATCTCACCATCACTCAGGTATTCCACTTTTATGATCAGGAATCCTTAATCAGCCATAACCTTATACCATTCCATTTCTTTCTATGTCTCCTTTCTAAACTTTTTATTTGGCCATATTGCCACCTCCACTTTCCTCTCCCCTCAATATTCTTCCAGATCATCTTCTCTGCCCTTGTTCCTCTTTCCTCTATTTCCAATCTTGATCCTAGAGTTAACCAGTAGCACCCTGGTTCAGTCTTACACTGTCCTCTACTCTCAAATCCCTTGCTCCTTTGTCCAATTGCTGTTCCTGCCTCAGCCAGTCCCAACCCTGAAATACTCTCACCACCCACTTCCTCCACTCTAGTTCCCATGTTTCCCAATGATGATACAAAACATTATGCTGATCAGATCCACTAGAAACTTATGATACCTAATCTCATCTGGACCCTCACTGGTGCCTGGCAATCCTACTACTCTCTAATTGAATATCTAGCTCATTCCCCACAGCAGCTTTTCTAAATCTTCTCTCTCATAATGCCCTCTCCCCTTATCCTGCCAGTAGAGGGTCCCACATCATAACTTGCTGAGAAAACCAAGGCAAATCTCCTTGTAATGACATTTCTCTCTTACTCATATCTCAGAACCACTGACAGGAACCCTTATCGTTTCCTCTTTGCCTCTACACTCTGATGATAAGGTGGCTCTTCTCATTAAAGTTGTACCCTTGATACCAGACCTCCTCATCTACCATAGGTGGTTGCTGCAACCTTTCCCCAAATCTGTAATTTCTTTAAATCTATTAACTACTTTTGACTGCTTAGGAAGGACCTCAGCCTTCTCAACTCTTGGAAAACAAATAAATGAACAAACAACTTTCATTTAAGCTGACCAGCTCCTCAGATATCATTCTATGTTGCTCTTTCTCTTTACAGTCAAATTCCCAGGAAAAGCCATCTGTAGTCATTGCCTCTAGTCTCTCTTCTCTCTCTCACTTCTCACCCATTTAGTGTCCATCTTTTTATCTTTTCCGTCAACTAAAATTCTTTCCTCGGATCCTTAACCACCAAGTATGATTGCCTTTTGTCATTCATTCATTCATTCATTCATTCATTCATTCATTCATTCATTCTTGGCCTCTCTGCAGAATATGATCTGTTGACCGACCACCCTCTGGTCTTGCAAATATATGCTTTCCTCCTTGAGTTTTGTGACTTTCTTCTCTCCTGATTCTCCTCCAACTTCTCTGACCAAATATTTTCCATCTCCTTTGGGATTATCTAGATTCTAACTCTGGTCATATGCCGTGGCTTTGAACAGGGTTCTCTTTGTCCCCTCTCTTTACACTTTCTTTCTTGGGGACCTCATCATCTCCCTTGGTTTTTTTTTAATTATTTTTTTTAATTTTTATATTTTATATTTATTTATTTATTTATATTTTAAAATTTATTTTATTTTATTTTATTATTTTTTAATTATTTTCTCTAGGCAGAAGGCTCACAGACCTCCATTTCCATGTCCAGGCTTTCCCAATAGCTATTGTTCCATATCACAAGTTGTGAGGAGCAGATGAAATAATGACTATAAAGAATTCTCCAGGGGAGCAGGTGGGTAGCTCAGGGGATTGAAAACCAGGCTTTGAGACAGGAGGTCCTAGGTTCAAATTTGACCTCAGACACTACCTATTGTGTGAACATGGGCAAGTCACCCCATTGCTTAGCCCTTAGTGCTCTTCTGCCTTGGAACCAATCCACAGTATTTTTAATTCTCCAACCTTAGTGCTCTGTAGGTAGAATCTCTCATTATTACCATTCTTTGAGGATCTCTAATCCAGTATCTGAAGAAGCTATTTTCAGGCTGCAGGTGAATAATTAGGTAAATGGTAAAAATCATCACCTATTTGTAGAACGCTTTATAGGGCACTTTTTCATCTAGCCCCTAGCACAAAACCTGGCCTCTAATGGGTTCTGAACCCAATGTTTGTTGAGCAGCTGGTTCTATCTGTTTTGATTATCATGGCAGCCCCTGGAGGTAAAGCTCAAATGAGATGATTGCAAAACCTTTAAGCCTATATCAAGGGTGATGCTGATAAAGATGAAGATGAGGAGAAACAATGGAGTGATGCATAAAGAATTGATTTCTGGTCAAGAAAGACCTGGGGCAAGGACCACCTCTGACACATGCTAGCTTTGGGATCCTGGGGAAGTCACTTCTCAGGCCCTAGGAAACTCTGTAATTCTAACAACTATGAGTGGCAGAGGAGTTGCTGATCTGTGTAGGGAGAGGGAGTTTCCTCATATATGAATTCCCTATCCTCTTTCTAGCACAAGGTAACCATGATAGTGGCAAGGATTGGTATTATTAGTAGGATTTTATAGATAAGAATTCTGAGGACCAGAGAGATAGAGAGAGAGACAGAGACAGAGAGAGAGAGAGAGAGAGAGAGAGAGAGAGAGAGAGAGAGAGAGAGAGACAGAGACAGAGACAGAGAGAGAGACAGAGAGACAGAGACAGAGACAGAGAGAGAGAGACAGAGACAGAGACAGAGACAGAGAGAGAGACAGAGAGAGAGAGAGAAAGAGAGAGAGAGACAGAGACAGAGACAGAGAGAGAGAGACAGAGAGAGAGAGAGAGAGAGAGAGACAGACAGAGAGAGACAGAGACAGAGAGAGAGAGACAGAGACAGAGAGAGAGAGAGAGAGAGAGAGAGAGAGAGAGAGAGACAGAGAGAGACAGAGACAGAGAGAGAGACAGAGAGACAGAGACAGAGACAGAGAGAGAGACAGAGACAGAGACAGAGACAGAGAGAGAGACAGAGAGAGAGAGAGAGAAAGAGAGAGAGAGACAGAGACAGAGACAGAGACAGAGAGAGAGAGACAGAGAGAGAGAGAGAGAGAGAGAGACAGACAGAGAGAGACAGAGACAGAGAGAGAGAGACAGAGACAGAGAGAGAGAGAGAGAGAGAGAGAGACAGAGAGAGACAGAGACAGAGACAGAGAGAGAGACAGAGAGACAGAGACAGAGACAGAGAGAGAGACAGAGACAGAGACAGAAACAGAGAGAGAGACAGAGAGAGAGAGAGAGAAAGAGAGAGAGAGAGACAGAGACAGAGACAGAGACAGAGAGAGAGAGACAGAGAGAGAGAGAGAGACAGACAGAGAGAGACAGAGACAGAGAGAGAGACAGAGACAGAGAGAGAGAGAGACAGAGAGACAGAGAGACAGAGAGAGAGAGAGAGAGAGAGAGAGAGAGAGAGAGATAGAGACAGAGACAGAGACAGAGAGAGACAGAGACAGAGACAGAGAGAGGAAGGAAAGGAGAGAGGGAGGAAGGGGGAAGAGGGAGACTTTTCTATAGGCACATAGCTAGTTAGGAAATAAAGCTAGAGTCCAGATTATCTGACTAGAAGTTTCAGGTTCTTCCCATTCTACCATATCATCTCTCAAGAATCATCTCCTCCTTTTACATCTAAACATCTAGTTTTTGATGAGCCCCCACATACACCATATAGTGGTTTACCCTTTGGCTTCCCTGCTGTGCATGCCATGTGTCTGAGCCCAGCAGGCAGTGTGGCATTTTTCCTTCTTAATCACGAGTGGGTATTTTAAATGTAGAAACAATAATAGCTCTATTGTCTCCGCTTCCTTCATGGGCTCCTTTCCCCTTTTCTGCAGGCAGCGTTAAAATATAACCCTGTTTCTTAAGCTGTTGAAGATCAGAAGTAGGTGCCCTTTAGACTTCCTGAGCCTTGACATTCAACCCACATGCATGCTGAACAGAGTTAGGACATCTTCCATGTGACAGCTGTCACCTCCCCTTTAGCCCAATCATTAATGAACATTTTCATAAGAAAGCTAATGAACTGGGCAGAGAGTCAGTGACCTTTGAGATTGCTTATGCCTCTCCTTTGGGCCTACTGACCATTTCAGTTAACATCACTGGCCCATTGCCATGGGCATTGTGCAGCTAACCAACAGCGGGGTACAAGGACATTAAAGGAAAACATTCCATTTGACCAAAATGTTGTTTCTTGTGCCATTTCCTTCACTGCTCCACCACAATTTGGGCTCAGAAAAGGCCTCCTGGATGCTGAGAGGAGATGAGCAGACCTTTGTTGCCTCCTCAGGCATATACTTCCATCCCGAGTGGTGACAAGAATTGATCAAACTTTAGAGGATGGAAGATGAGTTCCATTTTGGATGAGTCATTCGAGGTGCTTATGGGAGAGCCAAGCAAAAATGACCTGGGTTGACAGAAGATAGACAGAAGACCGGGGGAGAAATTATACCTAGATGTGTAGATAGAGTTGTCAATGACAGAGGGAAATCCCATGGGAACAGATCAGGTCGACAAGGAGAAAATATAAAGAGAGAAAAGGGATGGGGGGGAGTCATAATGCAAAAGAGTAGGAGCATCTCTAACCCTTTTCTATAAAACCCCTTTATATGGTGTCTTCTCCCTTTAGAAGGTAGGGTCCTTGGGACTATTGTGTCATGCTATATCCTAATGCTCAGCATAGCTCCTGAAACAGCAAGTGCTTAATAGATTCTCTCTCTGTCTCTCTCTTTCTGTCCCTGTCTCTGTCTCTGTGTATCTGTCTGTCTCTGTATATCTGTCTGTCTTTGTCTCTCTGTCTCTGTCTCTGTCTCTCATCATTCATTTTTTTCAGTCCTGACCAATTCTTCATGATGCCATTTGGGGATTAATTGGCAAAGATACTGGAGTGGTTTGCCATTTCCTTCCCCTTTCTCTCCCCCCCCCTCTCCCCCCTCTCCTACCCACCTCTTTCTATGTGTCTTTTTGCCTCTCTTTTTTGTCTCTCTCACTCACCCTCCTCATCTCCTCTTTCCTCCTTCCCTTTTTCCCTTTCCCTCCTTCATCTCTCTACTCCACTTCTCCCCCACTGTCTTCTCCCTTCTCTCCTTCTCACTCCCAAACTCCTCCCTCTGCCTCCCTGTCTCTCACTTCTTCCCTTCCCCCCTCTGTCTCTCCTTAAATGTCTCTCTCAAATGGAGGTAGCAAGTGTAGATGATTCTAGGAGGTTGCCAATGAAAGGACAGAGGGGTCAGGGGATCTTTTTCAGAAAGAGGGGTGTTTTGAGTTCATCTGTCAGCAGTTGGGGAAGGAGCAAGCTTTGCTAGGCTACACCTCAGACAAGAGACATAAAGTCTCTCATTAGGCCCATCCTCACAAGCTTTCTAGCTAGCTAGCTAGCTACGACCTGCTAGAACTTGTCTCTGAAGGCACAGTCTTTGAGAGCACCTGGTAGGTCACTTCTACTCCAATGGGAGGTTTCAGAGAAGGAAACCAGGAAAGAGTTAGGTATTATATGGAATTAAAAAGTTAGGGCAGCAGGAGGGTCTAATGGTTAATTAGAAAGACCCAACCCCAAGTCAGCTCCAAAGTCCTATCTCTGACATGTCCTGACTGATTATGGTGACCCAGCTCTCAATACCTGAGGCAATTAAAGGCAGAGAAGCTTATATAAAAATCTCAAGTGGATAGCTGAGTGACCCTGGGCAAGTCACCTAACCCTGATTACCAAACCCTTGCTGGTCTTCTGTCCTAGAACTGATACTAAGATAGAAGGTAAAGGTTTTAAAACATCTCAAGTGGAAGCAAAAAAGTTTAGCAATGAACTTCAATTTTTATCCATATAGATTTCATGATTTTTAAAGTATTTTTTTTTATTACAAACATAACAGGCTTCAGACACTTCCTAGCTGTGTGAACCTGGGCAAGTCACTTAACTCCAATTGCCTAGCCCTTACTGCTTTTCTGCCTTAGTACGAAATATTGATTCTAAAATAGTGAAGGGTTAAAAAAAATAGAAGAGGATTGTACATGAAGCCAAGAACTTCTCTTATTTTTTAAAAGTGCATATTAAATTTACCCGAATAGGACCAAGACTTGAAACTAGTACATTCTAGCTAATAAACCCACAACACTGCTTCTCTAAATCTAATATGTGTGTGTTTTTTTTTTAACCCTTACCTTCTGTTTTGGAATCAATACTGTGTATTGCTTCCAACCAGAAGAGTGGTATGGGTGAGGCAATGGGGATTAAGTGACTTGCCCAGGGTCACACAGCTAGGAAGTGTCTGAAGCTAGATTTGAACCCAGGACCTCCCATCTCTGTGCCTGAGTCTCAATTCACTGAGCCATCCAGCTGCCCCCTAATTTGTACTTAAAAAAAAGTTTTAACTTTTATTATTTATTTTTAATTATTTATTTATTTATATATAAATATTATTTATTATTTAACTTTTATTATACAAATAAATATTCACAGAATCCTAGACAAAGCTCTTTTTAGGTTGTTTATACAAGGAAATAATCATGTTGGTCATATTCATAATCTATTTGAAAATTTATTGTGGTAGTAACAACGAGGCCCTGCTTGTCAGTGTTCCCTTCTCTCCTTCCTTCTGCCCTTGTGTGTATTTCTTAAGCATTTCGTGGAAATTCTCTTTAAAAAGAAACAAAACAAAATACAAACAAACAAACAAAAAAAACCCTCTTTCTTCTGAAAGGGCAGCCAAGCCGCATCCTGTAACATAGTAAGTAGAGTAAAGACCATCAATGTCTCCACCTCCCGTCTGTCTACACCTCTCCAGGTGTCACTCCACACACCTCTTCCGTAGAATTCACGCCCTCCTGTTTTATGTGCTTCTCCAGGCGTCCGGAGCTCTGTAGCAGCCCAGCCTTCCCCCCAGCCTGTCCTCATTTTGTATATTTGGGGGAGAACCCCCCTCTCCCCCAGGAATGGCCCCGATCTGGGGCTGCCCAAGCCCGGAGATAGCTCCGGGGTGGAAGTGCCTTCCCTCGCTGAGGACCTAAAAAAAGCTTGTTTTCTTCAACCCCAGCCATCGCTGGCGGAGCGGAAGGAGAGCGCCCGGACCAAGAACAGTGTGTGTGGGGTCTGGGCTTATATAACACATCGCACTTGGCCCAGGACTTGCTATCTTGCTGGAAAATCCTAGGGTGGAGGCAGGTGGAGTTCAGAGAACTCGCTGTTCGCAGAAGCGCGGCCGTCCAACCTGCTAGGACACTGCTTGGCCTTCTGGGCTTGCTGCCTCCTTTGGACACTTTTCAGCCTCGCCCGCCCGCCTGGGGGTCCCGGGATTCCCCCGCGCCATCGCACTGGCATCCCGAGGATGCTCAGGAGGGCTCCGAACGGGCGGCGGCTTCCCAGAGCATTTATCTAGCTCTATCTGTGGGCCACCGGCAGGGGACCCAAAGACAAAGTGACCCGCTCTACCGCGATCTCGCTCGTACACAGAATCATCCCTGCCCTCGCCACGCTTCCGTTTCCATGAAAGGGACCCCAAGTTCGCCCTAAGGAGGACCGAGGCTGCCGTGGAAATCCAGGTGGTCACGTGTGCTCAGGCCCGGGGAGGGTCTCTGCTTGGCTTTGGGAGGAGCCGTAGGGCTGCCATGGAGGGCAAGAAGACTGCTGGTGGGAAGGCCACCCTTCACCGTCCAGGAAAAGCATCCCCTTGACTCCGGGAACTCCGGGGAAAAGTCCAGCCCAAGCGCTGTTGGGGAGAGGGGCAGGGGCATCGGTGGCACATTCAGACCTCCATATTTGCCCCTGATACGTAGTTATACATATAAAAAAAGAAAGTATTATTTATATGAAATTATATATATATATAAAACGTGTTATGTATCATTTACATGTAAATATATGACAATTTAAATAGATAATATATGCAATTTATATATACAATTTCTAGAAATAATTTGTTTAAAATTTCTATATGATTTATATATAAATTATGCCTGTAAATTATATATGTGTAATTTTTATATATACAATTTTATGTATATAAAAATAGAGGCACATCTATATGCCTCTTTTTTTAATTGCTTAAAAAAAAAACCCTTACCTTTATAGTCAGAATTGATACTCACTGTGGGGGCAGCTGAGCGGCTCAGTGCATTGAGAGCCAGGTCTAGAGATGGGAGGTTCTGGATTCAAATGTGACCTCAGCCACTTCCTAGGTGTGTGACCCTGGGCAAGTCACTTAATTCCCATTGCCTAGCCCTTACCACTCTTCTGCCTTGGAACCAAATATACAGTATTGATTCTAAAACAGAAGGTAAAGGTTTTATAGAAAGAGAGACAGACAGACAGACAGACAGAGAGGAAGGAAGGAAGGAAAGAAAGAAAGAAAAGATGGAAGAAGAGAGAGAGAGAGAGAGAGAGAGAGAGAGAGAGAGAGAGAGAGAGAGAGAGAGAGAGAGAGAGAGAGAGAGAGAGAGAGAGAAAGAGAGAGAGAGAGAGAGAGAGAGAGAGAGAGAGAGAGAGAGAGAGAGAGAAAGAGAGAGAGAGAGAGAGAGAGAGGGGGGGGGGGGGAAGAGAGGAAGAGAGAAAGAAAGAAAGAGAAAAATCAATACTGTGTACTGGTGCCATGGCAGAAAATCTGTAAGGGCTAGGCAAGAGGGTAAATGACTGGCCTAGGGTCCCATAGCAAGGAAGTGGCTGAGATCAAATTTGAACCCAGGACCTGGCTCTCCAGCCTCTCAGCCACCTAGCTGCCCCTGTGAGTTTCATTCCAAGCATGACTTTGTGGGCACCTCCTGGAGGAAGTCTTTGCCTTCCCCCTCCCCACTAAGGTGCTGGTATTCTTTCCCTCTGAAATTACAGCTGGTCTCTGTGTACTTTGTATAAATACAAAATACAAAATACAAAAAACTTAAGCTGTTTCCTTGTGGGACCTCATGCTTCTCTTTGTGTCCCTTGTACTTATCAGGGTGTCTTCTTGCACATAGTAGGCCTGAGATCATCGTTTACTGAATTAAGATTGTGTCATCCACGTGGCCCACAGAAGCTACTTTTAGCGTGTTTACAGTGAGATTATTTTTATTTGCAGGCCTTGCTAACAGTGCCCTACTAACTGACTCAGTGGTCAGAGGGCTTGCTGCCATGCAGGTCAAGCTTGGGGCTGGGGATGAGCAGAATTTATTTATAAACTCATTGCAAAGGGCTAGGGATGAGAACACACTGCAATCTAATCTCTACCAGCAAATGGAGAAGATTAGCTCTGGAGTAGCCAAAGAATCATATTGTTGAGGAGCCCTCCCTCCACTTTCCTTCCTAGTAGTCTTCTCTTCAAGGTTTAGCTTAGATATCACCTCCTCCAGGAAGCCTTTCCTGATCCCCTCACTGCTAGTGTGCTTACCCTCCTCTAAATAAGAGATAGCAAGCATTTATGCAAGACTTTAAGGTTCACAAAATACTTCACAAATGCATCTCATTTGATTCTCACAGTCCTTTAAGGTGTTATATCCATTTTAGAGATGGGAAATCAAAGCAGATAGAACCTAAATGATTTACTCTAAGTGTCCAAATCAGGATTTGAACTCAGATCTTCTGGGTTTCTGATCCTGTGTTGTATTATCCCACCTTATATTTTTACATATTGTATCTACCTCTACTGGTATGTAATCTCTTTGAGGTTAGGAATCATTTTTCTATTTGCCTAATACAATTCTAGACACACACTAGGTGCTTTAAAAGTCCTTGTTGGATTGGGCTTGTGTCTGAGCAAGAGCCATAAGATCATTGGCTTTAATTTTGGCAGGACCCTTAGAAGTCATCTAGTGGATGGGCACTAGACTTGGAGTCAGGAAAACCTTGGGTTCAAATCTTGTTTCAGATACTCAAGAGGTATATGACCATGGAGACTTCACTTTGCTTCTCTCTGCCCCCAGTTTCTCACTTTTAAAATGGTGGAGTTGGATTCAATGACCTTTAAGATTGCCCCCAGCTCTAAATCTATGATCTCAGCCCAGCCCCTCTTTTTACAGATGGAGAAACAGAGGACCAGGGAGGCTGAGTATTTTGCTCAAGATCACATTCCAAAGATGCCATAGTTGGGATTTGAACTTGGGTCCTCTATGTCCCAAGCCATCCCTTTCCCCACTCTATACCATGGGGGAGATGAAGACTTGATTCCTTCTGCTCAAGATTGGTTACCATCTTCCCTCAGAGGTGTTTTTCTTGGCCATATGCACAATGTGTGAATTTTCTGGAGATGAGATCTGGTGATGAGATGGTGCCTGCAAACCCCAGACTTCTTCTTGTGCTTCAGGTCAAGGAAAGCCAGCCTGCATCTGTCGAACTCCCTCTCGGTCCCTGGTCCCTCAACCCAAATCATCAGGAGAAAGTTCTAATATGAGAAAGTAAGACAAATATAGGGGTTACCTTGCTTTCTGGACCAGATAAGTGAAGAGATAGAAATGAGGAGGCAGAGGATTGCAGGTCTGGGGACCAGCCAGCGTATTGATGGAAAGACAGAATCTGGAGTGTTATTCATGGACAACTCCAACGCGGCCAACATTGCTAGACTGTAATCTTTGTTTGATGATTGATGTGTGTGAGGAGACTGGAAAGGTAGGGAGGGACCAACCTGGCAATAAATGGAGTGTGTAGAGTGAGCAAGAGTAAGGCGTCAAGGATGCAAAAAAGACGTGAACCAGAATCGTAACTGGATGGTCGTTGGGAAGAGAGATGGGTTTGGGGTAAGAGATGAAGAACTCCATTTTAGATATGTTGGGTTTGAGATGCCTGCAGGGCCTCTAGTTCTTTAAAAACAAAACCTTGTGTTCTATCTCAGTAACAAGATTGCAGGGCTAGGCAATGGGGGTAAGTGACTTGCCCAGGGTCATGCAGCTAGGAAGTGTCTGAGGCCAGATGACATTATCTAGTTCAAAAGACAGATGTTAACTCTGAACTACAACTTAGAAGTAAACCTCTGGCTGGATAAATGGATCTGTGAATCATCTGGATAGGGATAATAATTTGAACCTGTAGGAACTGATGAGATCATCAAGTGAGATGGTAAAAAAGAGAAGAGGACCCAGGACAGAGCTTGGGGTGTGTCCACATTCGGCTGGCATAACCTGAAGACAAATGGAGAAGGGGTGGTCAGATGGGTAGGAGAGAGTCTGGAAGAGACCCGTATCACAAAAACCTGGAGAAGGAAGTGGATGCAGGAGAAAAAGGGGATGGGGGGGGGGCAAAGGCTGCTTGCTGAGTGGTCAAGAAAGAGTAGGATTGCAGGAGAACCCCATTATAGGGGACCAGTTTGAGTATGTCGGCTTCTCAACAACAAAAAAGGTTGGGTTTTTTCACTTAAAATTTTGTTGGATGTTTTTAACTCTTACATTCTGTCTTTAATTAACACTAAGCATCAGTTTCAAGTGTGATAAGGGTTTTTTTTAACCCTTATTGATTATTGGTATAAGAGGGTAGTTAGTACCAATAATTCCGTCCTGTGTGGCCAGGCTGCTGGATCCCATTGTTTGAGAAAATGGCTTCTCAGATCCGCCTAAGAATTCCGGCTCAGCCAGCTGTCTAATTATACATTTTTTTATTATGGTTTTAAAAAAAACTAAGGAAAAAGGATAGTAAAAGGAAACTGTTGGAAAGAAATTCTTATGACATATAAGTCCCTGAGCTATCATTTCTTACTCCAACCAACCAAATCTGATCCTCGCAGATCTCCTTCTTCCCCAACAGAGGTGAGGCTACTCTCAGTCTTGCTATTGTATCCCCCCAGTCCTTAATCTCTCCCTCCTAGATAAATGATGCACAAGAGAAATAAGTTAGGTCTCTCTTTCTTTGCTGTATAGATGACCAACGGCTTGAATCTCCACAGCCTTCTCCACTTGCCCAGCCAACCTGTAGGGCTTGCACCGATGTTCACCAACAACTTTCTTTGCTAGTCGGATCTCGTAGATAAATCTTTGATGTAAAAACACTGAGATTTTTCAAATCTCAAAGGGCTGCTCTTTGGACCTCCTTTTGGGACAGGGTTAGCCCACAGAGTGTGGCGTCAGTTGGGTGACTATGTCCCAAAGCACTCTGGGAAAATTCTCTCTTACCTATATGTGCATCTGAGATTATATTCAGATTTTTTAAAGAGACCTAGCTTATATATTCTTATGCATTTATCAATAACTTGTGCTACCTGCTCTATTTCCCAATGAGCTCTTACTTACTTAATTCTTTTTTTTTAAACCCTTACCTTTGGGCTTGGAATCAATACTATGGCAGAAGAGTGGTCAGTGCTAGGCAATGGGGGTCAAGTGACTTGCCTGAGTCACCTAGCTGCCCAAATTTGCCAGATTTCTGAAAGAACTAGTTAAAAAAATGCCCTCTTCCCACCCAAACTTTGATAATCTAACATTATAATCTGATCTCCTAGGACAGGGACCACATTTTTGCCTTTTATCCTCGCTGATTATCACATCTGATACATAGTAAGGGCTGACCAAATGTCTGTCGACCGACTGACAGATAAGTGAGTTGCCATTTCAATATGAGCCGATAGTCTGAAAAGGGCAGCCCAAAATTGTTGGGCAGAGTTGAGAAAGACAAAGGGACTGGAATGAGGGGAGCAATCATCTTGATGTACTCTGCTCTGATCACATTCCATCTGGACGTTTGGGTTTGGTTCCAGGCGCCATATTGTAAGAAAGACAGGGATGGTCTGGGGAACATCTGGAGGGGAGAATTAGGATGGTAGCAGACCTCAAGGTCATTTCAGAAGAGGATTAAATAAAGAAACATTGGCAGACTAGGACTGGGGCTGAGGAAGAGACAAGGGCTACCATGTAGAAGAAGGGTTAGATTGATTCTGCTTCACCTCAAAGGTCAGAACTCGGAACTGTGGGTAGAAATCATAGAGAGGCAAATTTGCTCTATGTACTGATAAAGGTCCTAAAATCAGAGCTGCTGGGAGTAGAAATGGGCCGCTTTGGGAAGGAGTGATTTCCTCACCACTATCCCTTACTGGGCATGGAAGTCGCTGGCCTCTGAGTTACCTTTACCTTTGAGAGGTCAGGAGATCTTCAGATTTTGAACGTTGAGGGAATCGTTGGCCAACGAGAGACGAACAAAGAAAAGCAGAGTTAGCACATCGAGAGTGCGCCGTGTTCTGAAACATTTTGTTATGATATTCTCACAAATTCCCTATTTTTCTGTCGCTTGGGAATTATTGCTGAATTTCTCATCATCACCGTCCTTTCCTTTAAAAAATGAATTAAGTAAGGAATTCCTCACACTTGCCCAAAGCAACATGGGCCAGTTAATGGCCCGGCTAAGTAAAACATACTGGGCCCCTGTGGAGGGAAGCTAGACTCACCGAGGGCTGATTTGAAGAGATCACTTTCTTGGTGCTTGTTATTGATTAAACGCAGGGTGCTGAACATATGAGCAGAGGAAGCACAAATGACAGGAACTCATCAACGTCACCAGCGCTGGGTGTAGTGCTTTGCCTGAGAACAACGTTTCATAAATATTAAGAATTTCTCATTCATTCACTCATTCAAATGATTTGACCTGAACAGGGATTCTAATGACTTTCTATTCGAATTTGGACAAACTACATGTCCTTTCTTGGCCAAGTTTGTGATTGTTGTGGAGATGTTTTGGTTGCTTTGGACTTTTCATGACCACATTTGGGGTTTTCTTGGCAAAGATCCTGGAGTTGTTTGTCATTTCCTTCTCCAGATCATTTTATAGATGAAGAAACTGAGGCAAACAGGGTGAAGTGGCTTGTCCAGGGTCACACAGCTAGTGTCTGAGGCCAGTTACAATTCCAGATCCAATCCACAGTCTTAGTTTCTCCAGGTGTAAAATGGCTAGGTGCTCCCTAAATTCCCTTCTAGCCCAATCTCTGAACTACTCTGTTTGCTAAAGATCCCGAGGAATGGGAATAGTTAATTTTCAAGACTTTATCACAGATCTTCACCCACTCCTTAGCCTGAAACCAGAAGATAGTGTTTCCTCTTCCAAAGCATGTGAAAGGTCAGCCCTTCTTCAGAGAATGGACATCTCCGGGTCACCAGTTCTATCAGGGCATTCTTTCTCCTTGGCTGGATCCTGCCAGATCCATCCATCCCCCAACCATACATGTTTCATAACTCCTCAGGTGGTCATTTGTGCTGCTAGTGGCTGACCTGCTGGAAAATAGCTCTCCACCAGCCAAAGAAAAGCTGAACAAGCAGCCTTTCCCAGAATCTAAATTACTCTTGTGTGATTCAGTAGTTTTCATAGCAATTGAGGGTCACCAGCACTCAGGACTTTGCCCCAAGTCTCCATCGGCCATCCCTAAGGTCCTCAGGAGGACCACTTCCGGATGCGTCCAATGTAAGGAATTTCCTTATGACATTGACCTGGCTTGGAGATGGGGGACCAGCAACCTGAGGTTGATTTCTGACTGGGGGGCTTTCACGTGTGTTGCCAAGACCAACAGGTCTCTTTAAAGGCTCTCCCTAAGGGAAGGCATCCTTTGAGACACTCGGGGTATGTTGGGGGTTGGGGGAGGTGGGAAGTGGCACAAAGAAAGGAGGGCTCAAGACAGAGGGAACACAGAGTTCTCAGTGCCCAGAGAGATGGGATACAAGTAGATCATTTGGCCTCAGGCAGGGTGATGATCCTTGGGATGAGGAAGGAGAGGGTTGATGATTCTCTGAGAAGTTGCCCTCTGGACTTGGCACACTCAGGGCAAGTCAAGTTTTCATCCCTTCTTCTGGTTCACTATGGGGGACTTGGTTTCCCCAAATGTCAGGGCTGCTCAGGGGCACGGATGAAATCCAGGAGTTTCATAGGGAGATGTCTGATTGGTTTCCTGCCTTGGAAATCTCCAGTAAGGAGATTCCAAGAATTGGCTCCTGAGATCCTCTGAATGCTTTGTGGGTCTAGAAGTTTCCTAGAAATATTACACAGTGATCAGAGTGCTGGGTTTGTGATCAGTCAGGCTTGAATCTGGCCTTTGATGTTTACTGACCATGTAATGTTGTACTTGTACAATCTGAGCCTTGGTTTCCTCATCTATAAATTAGGGAGAATAATGCTTGTAATATCGACCTCTGAGACTCAAAAGAAATGATGAATGCTAGAGATAAGGACAGAGGCTTGACCTGGGATTTCTTTTCTTTTCTTTTCATTTTATTTTTTAAAACTTTTAAATTTAATTAATTCATCCATTTTTGTCATAACCTACCATTATTTAACACATGCACTGCACTAAGGCAGCAAGAAATTCCCAGCAGTCTTTCTTGTTGAGCACAGTCAAATCGCTATCAATCAAGGTTTTTTTGGTGCAAAGAATACAAATAAACATGAATGAATTCTTGATGCTTGTTGATAGGTGTGGAATTGAGCTCAAAACTATGTCCACATTTTCATTGTAAAAACAAAGTCTATATGCTGCACTCAATCAAAAAGCTCACTGTAAGAGGGAATTGAGCTTTAGATTTTATACTACAGCATCAAAAAGAAATCTTAAAATGGCAGTGCTTCACTCTTTAAACATTTCTTCAGAACCTCTTCAGTAATAGCAAATAGTCACCAGTATTCAGGATTTGCATGCCTATCTTTTTTGTAGTAATTACAAAATATTTTGAAAAGCAAAAGTCATTCTTTCTCCACACAACTAATAAAAACTTTAAAATGTTAAATCATAAAATTTTAAATGAAATAAAACAAAAAATTTAAATTATAATTTAAATAATAAAAACAAAAAAACCTAAAAAACATTTTAAATAATAACAAATTTCCACATAAGTTTTCCAAAGCTACGTGATCCATATTTTCTCCTTCTCTTTTTCCCTCCCCTGTCCTGAAGCTGGCAAGCAATTCAGTCTGGGTTATATATGTATTATTATGTAAAATATATTTCCAAATTATTTGTTTTTGTAAGAGAATAACCATATAAAACCAAAACCTCCAAACATATCCCGAAATAAACAAGTGAGAAATCATGATTTCACCTGCATTTCCACTCCCACAGTTCTTTCTCTGGAGGTGGACAGCATTCTTTTTCATTAGTTCCTCAGAATTATCCTGGATCATTGCATTGCTATTAATAGCAAAGTCTATCACATTTGCTCATCCCCCAATATTTCAGTTACTATGTATAAATGATCTCCTGGTTCTGCTTATTTCACTCTGCATCAGTTCCCAAGTAGGTCTTTCCATTTCTTTCTTTTTTTAAACCCTTACTTTCTGTCTTAGAGTCAATATTGGCTCCAAGGAAGAAGAGTGGTAAGGGCTAGACAATGGGGGTCAAGTGACTTGCCCAGGGTCACCCAGCTGGGAAGTGTCTGAAGCCAGATTTGGACCAGGACCTTACATCTCTGGGCCTGGCTCTCAATCCACTGAGCTACTCAGCTGCCCCCATTTCCATTTCTTAAGGAAATCTTCCTGTTCATGATTCCTTGTAGTATGATAGTATTCCATCACCATCCTCTACCACAATTTGTTCAGAGAATTTTTCCAGGATTACAACAATTGAGGCACATCCCTTTAGTTTCTAATTCTTTGCCATTGCAAAAATATCAGCTATGAGTAGTCTTTTTAAAAATATTCTCATGTATCCCCCCCCTTTTTAATTGAAAATTTTTATTTAATTAATTAATTTAGAATATTTGTCCATGGTTACATGATTCATGTTCTTTCCCTCCCCTCCTCTCCCCTCCCCCTGTGGCCTGGCAGGAATTCCACTTATAAATATTCTTGTATAAACAATTGACCTGTGATTTCTTAAGCATAGGAAATGCCCTGGTAAGGAAACTTCCTCTCCTAATGCATGTTGGGACCTTCTCTGCAAGCTAACATCTTAGAGAGTTGCCTCAAGCAGGGAGAGACTTAGTGACAAACATAGGTTCATATTACACCTGGCAAGGCTTAAAGAGTTGTATAAATGCCAGTTTTTATTGCTTTATGAGGCGTTCCACAGGTGGGAACGGGCTGGGCAAGAAAAGGGCACGTCTAGAGTGAGGGTAGCCTGTGCCAGCGAGGACTTCTATATCTTAAAGAAGGCACTAAATGCATAGGACTTTTTGCACTCTCCCAGCAAAGCTGCATGGCATAATGCTTGGCATAAAATGGCATGGCATAAAAAGCTTATGGAGGATTTATGGAGGACAGTGTTATAGAGTGGAAGTATAAGGTGTGCCCTGCCAGCTTAGACAGGTCCACTGATCCACACAGGCTACGTGGCACAGTTTAGAGGCAGCACTGGTTGATCTGTCTGGAATCTTGCCCAATCTTCTACAAGGGAGAAGGTAAAGGGTCACAGTGTTGGGCTTCCTTTCCTTTAGTCTCTGAGAGGGGTACTGAACCAAAGGTGCATTTATCTGTCTCTTAAGTACTGACACTGGAGAGACAGGAGTTTTATTTGCTTTTTTAAAAAAAGTTTCCCTATGCTCAGAGGGCTCTAAAACTGTGCATAGCCCTTGACCGAGCAATATTACTATTAAGTCTGTATCCCAAAGAGATTTTCTTTTTAGAAGGAAAGCGAGAAGGACCTATACGCACAAAAACACTTAGAGTAATTCCTTTATGGCATGAAAGCCATTGGAAATTGAGGGAATGCCCATCAGTTGGAGAATGGTTGAACAATTGTGGTATATGATGGTGATGGAATACTATTATTGCTATAAGAAATGATGAGCAGAAAAACCTGGGAAGATTTATATGAACTGATTCAGAATGAAGGGAGTAGAATCTGGTGACTATTGTGCATAGTAAAAGCAACATTGGGCAAAGATCAATTATGAATCATTTAGCGATTCTCAGCAATACAAAGATCTGAGATAATTCTTTGGGGGGGGCATTAAAATCTATTTATTTGTTTGTTTGTTTGTTTATACCAAGTACATGTTTTTTTCTTCTTTTTTAATTAAATTTTATTTAATTGATTCATTTAGAGAATTTTTCCAGGATTACAACAATCATGTTCTTTCCCTCCCCTCCCTCCAACCCCCTCCCATATCTGATGATTCCCCTGGGTTTTACATGTGTCTTTGGTCAAGTCCTATGTCCATATTATTGATATTTGCACTGGGGCAATTGTTTAGGGTTTACATGTTAAAACAAATTTCCACACAAGTTTTCCTATGTTATATGATCAAACTTTTCTCCCTCCCTCCCTTCCCTTCCCCCCAACCAGTGCTGGCAGGCAACTTGATCTGGATTATGCATGTATTATCATGCAAAGCATATTTCCATATTGTTCATTTTGTAAGTGAGTAATCTTAAAAACCAAATAAACAATTGAAAAATCCAATGCTTTCATCTGCATTCTGACTCCAACGGTCCTTTCTCTGGAGGTAGAGAGCATTCTCTGTCATAAGTCTCTCAGAATTGTCTTTAGTCAAGACAATTCTGAAGAACCTATGATGAAAAATGCTGTCTACCAGGGGCACCTGGGTGGCTCAATGGATAGAGAGCCAGGCCCAGAGAAGGAAGGTCTTGGGTTCAAATCTGGCCTCAGATACTTGCTAGCTGTGTGACTCTGGGCAAGTCACTTAATCCCAGTTGCCTAACCCTTGTTGCTCTTCCACATTGGTACCAACATTTAATGTTAATTCTAACAAAGGAGGTAATTTTTTTTTAATCCAGAGAAAGATCTAATGGAATCTGAATGCAGATCAAAGTATACTGGATTGCTTTTTTTTTTACTTTATTTTTTCTGTGTTCTCTTGCACAACATGGCTAATATGGAAACACATCTTTTGCATAGCTACACATTTAGAACTTTTGCCAAATTGCTTGCCTTCTCAATGAGAAGGGAGGGGAAAGAGGGTGGGAGAGAACTTGGAATGCACGATTTAAAAAATGAAGGTTATAAATTGTTTTTACAACTGGAAAAATATTTTTAAAAGAATTCCCTGGTCGTTGACCCGAACTTTATATCACAAATTGAACTCCTTTGTAGAAGATGGCCGGCTACACAAAAGATGATCACAAAGTGAATAGCAAGTAAACTTATTAATCTGAGCAAAAGTAACTCATCTTAGAATTTACTGTAAAAATGTACAGAGTTAGCGAACTCTTTTCTGGAAGGGAGATAAGAATCCAGCTTAAACCAAGAGAGAAGACTCAGACTTCCCTAAGGGAAAATTCCCCAGCATCTCTAGGCAGGAAAGTTGGAAATGAAGGACTTGTTAGCTTTCCTTCCATGTCTGCTGCTTCCAAAGTCTTTTTCTCTGTCCTTACAAGGTCTGTACCTCATGTTGATCCAAAGCTTTGCGTCGGAATTCGCACCACCAATTCAGGATGAAAAGAAGCAGGTGGTTGTTTATGCTTCATTTCGAAGAGGAGCAATGAGATCACAGGTTGATAGTTTGTGTTAAAGTGAAGCAGAGAAGCCCAAATCTGTCATTCGCTCTCTCTACCAGTCATTGAAGCCCAGCGTCAAGACAAAAGTCAGGATGACTGGTGATGCAGTTGGCCACCTTGGTCTGACCAAGCTCCATGCCTCCGCAGTGCCTGCATCAGTCACCTTCATGGCAGCAGCATCCGAAATGTCCAGCCTTGTCTCAATGATTTAGTGTTGAGAGGCATCTTAGCAGCCACCTCATACAAACTCTTCATTTTGCACATAAGGAAATGGAGCCCCACCTATGTTAAGTGACTTGCCCAAGGTCACCTGGGTAGTAAGGCAGAGCTAAGATTTAAAGCCATGTCCTCTGAATTCAATCCAAGTACCAGGAGGGCCATAAAGCATACACGTAAATGGCTACAATTATATTGTTTTCTTTTTCTATCCACATCTGTGATTTCATTGATATAGAAACTTGCTGGGGAAGAAAGGTCCTTTGCCAAAGCAAGTCAGTACCTACATTGTAATCTATAGTCTTAGAGAGTTGCAGGTGGTGAAGTCTAAAAAGCCTGGGGCAAAGCTGGGAGGGACAAGTGGAGAGGCAGGAAAGTAGTGAGACCATGGACAATCTATAGCACCCATCTGTAGCCTCTGGAGATTAAGAGAAGGAAAAGAAGTCCCTGCTAGGATGTGGGATGGAGCTGCTGTAGCAGACTTAGGGGAGGGAATGGACCAGAGTCACCCAGGAGGGGCAAGGATGGATAGCTTGGGATCTGCTACTATTGGTGGAAGGTCCAGTGGAATTTTTGAGTAGATGAATAAGAATGGCATGGGATGAGAAGTTCACATTCATTTAATGCTTTACAATTTGCTAAACTCGTTCTAAATATAGGAAGAGCTTTGCAAACCTCCAAGTATTATAACTTATTTAATCCTCCAAGTAAGGAGCACAAAGTTCTGCTATTATGCCCATTTTACAGATGAAGATAGTGAGGCACAGAGATTAAGTGACTCGTGGGTTCACAGTGAAATTCAGCCTCCAGGGCTGGAGTATCCCTAACTCTAAGTTCTGTACATTGTCCACTATGCCATATGCTGACCCGGGTCTCATTCAGCTTATATTGATGGAGGGAAGTACTGATTTGGATGAGCTCTCAGTTCCATCAGGGTGCCAAATTAATATTTGCTTCATTATTTTCAATCATGTCCAATTTCCCATGACTCCGTTTGAGGTGTTCTTGGCAAGGGTACTGGAGCCGCTTGTCATTTTCTTTTTTAGCCCCTTCTACAGATGAGATAACTGAGGCATACTGGGTTGAATGTTTTGCCCAGGGCCACACAGCCAGTAAGTGTCTCAGGCTGGATTTGAACCCAGGAAGACGACTTTTCCCAGGTCCAGGGCTCTATCCACACCACCAAATAGCTGTCTCCAAATGAATATACTAAATGAGAATACCAGAAGTTGTTTGCATACAATTTATTAAATGGCTTGTTAGTCTGAGCCCCCAGGCTCTGAAGAATCCATTGCATGGTATACTGAAGTGCACCTGGGAAGAAGCCCCATTGTCCTATGCTCTGCTCAGACCACATCTGCCCTATAGTGATCTCTTCTGAGTACACAATTTTTGTAAGGACTTTGACAATCTGGAGAGAATCCAGTGGAGGGTAGGATGGTAGAGTGGTGTGAGTCTAGGGCACACGAGAATGGCTGAAGGAACTGGGAATGTTTAGCTTGGAGAGGGAATACCTGGGATCAAGAAGAGGGTGCTGGGGGGTGAGAGCTTTTTTCAAGGATTTCTTCAGTATTCTCCAAGTATATTCCACACTGTAACGTGGCAGAGAGGTTAGACTTGTTCTATTTGTCTCCATAGGAAAGAATCAGGAACAATGCACATGGATTCCAAAGAAGAAGACTTACTCTTGATATCATGGATTTAAAAAAAAACAATTTGAATTATTCATATGTGAAAGAGAAAGCAGAAAGCATCAGGACTCTATCACTGTATGCCATCAAAAAAACGTTGGACGAGGTGGCTCAGTAAGTAGAAAGTTATACCTAGAAATGGGAGGTCCTGGGTTCAAATCTAGACCGACACTTCCTAGTTGTATAACCCTTGATAAGTCACTTAACCCCCATTGCCTAGCCCTTACTACTCTTCTGTCATGGAATTGGTATCAATTCCAAGATAGAAGGTAAAGATTTAAAAGAAGAAAGAAAAGAAAAAATTGGACGATCACCTTTTGGGTAAGTTGATTCTTTTTCATATATGGGTTGGTGATGAACCTCTGCATTCCCTTCCAACTCTACAATTCTGAAATATGTATCCAGAAAAGCAATAAAAACATACATTTCCATCTGAATATTTGTGTGCCAGGTAGAAGTCTAAAAACCTCCGACATGTTCTAGTGGCCATGGTAACATGGGAAAATTTCAAAATAGAGCATAGTACTCAGTGGAGCAGACAGGATGTTCAGGAAGGACCAGAACCTGTGATGTGTGGGCTTGCCAAGCTCGTCCACCTTTGGTGTCTATCTTTCACTCAATCAACTCTCACCTGGATCTCCAAGAAGCTGGAGCTTCTTGTGTGCCTCTAGAGGACACAGCCCAGAAGACCCTCTTGGCAGGTGGGTAAACCAGGGTGAGGGTCCCCGATGACCCACAAACCCATCAGTGAGTTGGGGGAGTGTCTATGAAGCCCATGAAGACTTTCCCCAGTGGAATGGGCAGATGAGAACAAGTTATTCCAATGGCCATGAAGATCTTGGAAGCACACATCATGGAGTGCTTAGAGCTTGGTCAGACATAAAAGAAGCCAAGGTCATCCACTGTATCCCGGACTGTCGTCAGTTGTCCTGACTTTTGTCCTGCCACTGGACTTGGGTGACTCTGGAAGAGAAGTGAGACTGATGACTTTGTGCAACTCTGCGTCACTGAAATCCAATTCACTCTCCAGTCACCCATTACCCTATGATGTCATTTGTCTTCTTCAAAGCAAAGGCAAACAGCACAATGCTAAATGATTCAACTGATGTCCAGGACCTAAGGCAGTCTTCTCAGGATCATAGATAAAAGATAATAGTTCTGGACCTGGAAGGGACTTCAGAGGCTATTTATTATTTACTCCAACCTCTCCCATTTTACAGATAAGAAAACTGTGACCTAGAGGGGCTGAATTACTTATCCAAAGTCAAACAAGTAACAGGTGGCAAAGTCAGGAATTGAGCCCAGAGCTTCTGATTATTAGGTCACTCACTTGCTCAAAATTGTCTACAGCTTCAGATTGCCCTCTTGGTGAATGGCCTGGGTTCCAGTGATGACTCCAAGTATGAACCATGTGTAATTAAATTGATATTGTGATTCCCAGCCATCGCACTGAGAAGTAGCTGAAATATAACCTTGATGTTTGGCTGGGGTGGGTTGCCTTTGGGGTAGGAGGTCAAGCTTGCCTTTTCCTAAGCCACAGTGTTCTGGTGTTGAGTCCAACATGTTGTTTCTTACGCTGGGTTCCAAGAGTTGCCCAGGGAATAAATTTCCTGCTCTGAATCTCTTTTGATGCCTACTAATGATCTTCCCTGTGTTTTGGCTGAGTAAAGCAGCACCTACTTCCTTAGTGAAGCCTTTCTTTGCTGGGCAGAGGTGGTCCTACATTATCCTTCCATCTTCTCTCTGGAGAGCTAGAAAGAATGTTTTCCTGCTACGCACTTCTGAGCATGTCTGTTACATTTCCTTGCAAGAATATATTGGCAAGGGACAGAAAGGTAGCACAGTGGCTACAACACCGGCTCTGGAGTCAGGAGGACTTGGGCTCAAATCTGGCCTCTGAAATGTCCTAGTTGTCTTAGAATTGATACTGAGACAGAAGGCAAGGGTTGAGAAAAAGAGCATTGACAGCCCCCTTCAGGGAGAAACTATTCTTTTTTGGAGATAAAGTACAAATAAGTTGGTCTTGAAAGAGATGTCAAGGAAAAAAAAGGAGAAAAGAGCATCAAGGCAACTTAAAAATACACGGATGAAAAAAGTCATGCAGAAAGACATAAATATGGCCATTTTGTCAATAATTTATTACTTTTAATACATTGTCTTAAAAAAAAAACAAACAGAAACCAAAAAGGACCTGTTTGGACAAAACTATTTATAACTGTGCTTTTTGTGGTGGCAAAGAATTGGAAACTACAGGGATGTCCCTCTATTGGGAAATGGCTGAACAAATTGTGATATATGATGGTGATAGAACACTATTATTCTATAAGGAATAATGAACAGGATGATTTCAGAAAAAGCTGGAAAGACCTACGTGAACTGATGCAGAGAGAAATAAACAGAACCGGGAGATCACTGTACACAGTAACTGCAATATGGTGGGATGACCAACTGTGATAGGCTTTGCTACTAACAGCAATGCAAAGATCTAAGACAATTCTGAGGACTTATGAAAAAGAATGCTGTCTACCTCTAGAGAAAGAACTGTGGGAGTAGAAATGCAGATGAAAACATTTGATTTATCACAGGTTTATTTGGGCATATGATTTGGGGTTTTGGTTTTATAGGATCATTCTCTTCCCAAAATGAATAATATGGAAATGTTTTGAGTGATCATACATGTAAAAGCCAGTGGAATTGCTTGTCAACTTCAGAAGGAAAGAGGGGAGGGAGACAATATGAATCATATAACTTCAGAAAACTTATATGTAAATTTGTTATTGGAATAAAATAAAGATTTTTTAGAAATGACTGCACTTGTATCTTGTACACCCATTATATTTCAACCTTTTATAAACTGCTTTCACTTTTTTAAGGAAAAAAATCTATTAAAGTTTTAACAGTGTGGTAATTACATAGTTTAAAAAAAGTAACACTGCCTTTGATCAGATAAATAAAAATAGGCTTACAGAACTACACAACTTTTTTAACAAGCAGCTAAACATAGCAAACTTTCCCTTTTTAAAAAATTAGGTTTTATGCTAATTTTAAATTATTAAAGTACTATAAGCATCTAAAGAGTGCCACTTGATTTTAAAAAATTATCACAATTAAAAATACCTATTAAGTTGTAATATTCTACTCATGTTACAAAAAGAAAAAGTTGTTTAAAAGCTTTATCTCCTTTCACATTCTAGTGATACCTCAAAAAAGTACTCTAATTTCAACTTAGTTACAAAAATAAAAAGTAACACTGCCTTTGAGTAGGTGGCTCAGTGGATTGAGAGCCAGGCCTGAAGATTGAAGAGCCTGGGTTTAAATATGGCTTCAGCCAATTCCTAACTAGGTGACCCTGGACAAGTCACTTAATCCCCATTGCCTAGCCCTTACCACTCTTGGAACGAATACACATAATTGATTCTAAGACATAAGATAAGGATTTGGGAAAAAAATGACTGTAAATAACAGTAGTTTACAACACCCTATTCAATTCTTGGTTTGTTCTTTATGTATTATTGAAACATTTGTGTTTGCTGATGATTATAAAGTTCTCAATAAAAAGAAAATTAAAATAAAAAATAGTTCTTGATTCGTGTTCCTCCCATTTAGTTTATACTATACATTGCCAGGAGATTGATGCAATAGACTATTAGCAGATGAGCTGAGTAATCCCAGAGAGCATTTGGGCAACACTACTTAAATCACTCATTCATTCATTCTCTCATTTATTGATTGATTACATTGATTTATTGCTCACACTTATTAAAGCCCTCTCTGTATCACCAGCACTGGGCTAAGCACTGGTAAATGTCACAAACTATAAACGAGTCATGGTGCCTGCCCTCAGGCAGTTCAGGGTCCAGTCCCTAGATGACACAGCACAGATTGCTACAATGCACACTCATTGTAAAGTCAGAGCTGGAAGGAGGAGGATGGAAAACTGCCTTATAAGCTGAATCTTTGGGCTGCAGAGCTTTCCAGAGCTACAGCACAATTTCATTAAAAATAGCTTCACCCGAAACAACTTATGTTTTCTGAAATAATAATAGTGCTGCCCACCGGTATTTTCATTAAAAGGGACTTGGCTCACAATGGAATTTAAGTTGGAGAACAGACCCTTCTCTAGCAGCATCTGAGCAAAAACAGTTGGATTCTAGATGTTTTCAAGGAATGACTGAAGAAGAAAAAAATAAATATTAATGAATAACTTACAGATGTATAGCATGCTATAGATGATAAGGACTTTTTACATCCATCTAGTTTTTACAAGGGCCCCATGAAGTATGTCCAAGGAGGCATATTCAAGGTTAAGATTGGGACAAGAAAGTTATGGGGTCACAGGTTCATGGGTTCAGAGCCGGTGGGTGATTCTTAGAGGTCACCTGCTATAACACTTCTCAATCTTCAGATGGGGAAACTGAGGCTCAGAGAGATTAAGTAATTTCCTAAACATTACAGGGATTATTAGTGAGTGGCAGAGATGGGATTTGAACTCAAATCTTGTGACTCCAACATTCTTTCTGATTTATTCAAGGTTCTACACTTAAGTGAAGACCTAGACCTGTCCAAAGGTCAGGTCTTTGAATTCCAATTCCAAGGCTCTTCCCTTTTTGCCCCAGGTACCTTTCAAGAATCATCTCCTATTTGTAGACCACTTTACTTTTATCAGCACTTTGAAAACATTATTAGCTGTGATTCCCCATCCTACCTCCCTAAGCTAAACCATGCATGTGAAATTACCCTAGACCAAGGGAAAAAGAGACCTAGGATCCAAACTTCTCAAGATACTTTTTTTCTATTTTAAATTTTTAATAATTTATTTTATTTTACCAATAATGAGTATTTTGAATTAATTTCCTTCCCTCTGCCTCTCCCCACCATTGAGCAATTTTTTTTTAAAGAAAAAAATAATCCTCCAACAGAAAGCTACATAATCCATCAAAACAAAGCCCCACATTAGCTATGTTGGAAAACGCCTCTCTGTCTCTACTTTTTAAGTTCATTTTATCCCTCTCTCTATCAGGAGGTGAGCCTTGCATTTCATCGTCTTTCTTTTGAACATGTGTTGGTCAGAGTTCTAATGACTTTCAAAGTTCTTTTTCTCTATAATGTTGTTATCTTTGTACAAACTGTTCTCTTAGTTCTGTTCACTTCACTCGGTGCCAGTTCATAAAAGTCTTCCCAGTCTTACTGAAATTGCTCATTTGATCAGTTCTTATGGGCCAATAATATTCCATTCCATTCCCGTGCCGCAATTTGCCTGGCCATTCCCCAACGGGGGCACATTCCCTCTATTTCCCGTTTATAGCTACTACAGAAAGAGCTGCTGTACAAATTTCTGTATGTGGAGATCCTTTTCCTTTCTTTGATTGAATTTGTGTGTGTGTGTGTGTGTGTGTGTGTGTGTGTGTGTGTGTGTGTGTGTGTGTGTGTGTGTAGTGATATAGCTAGATTTAGCTGGGACATGAAAAAAGGCATGGGAGCCAAAGTGAGAGAGGGAGGAGGAAGAGTATTCCAGGCATGGGGAAGAGCCAGGGAAAATTCCTGAAGTCGAGAGATAAAATGTCTTGCCCAAGGAACAGAAAGAAGGCCAGTATCTTTGGATCACAGAGTACAGGGATTAGGGGAGGGGAGAGTAAGGTGTAGGAAGAAGCTTAGAAAGATAAGAAAGGGGCAGACTGTGAAGGGCTTTTAATGCCTCCCCTGACCAAACAGAGGATTTCATATTTTATCCTGGAAGTGATACGAGGCTACTGGAGCTGATTAAATAGGAGAATGTGACACGATCAGCTTTAGACTGATCCCTTTGACAACTGAATGTACAATGGATGGAAATGGGCAAAGCTTACAACCGAATGATCAACCAATAGGCTATTTCAATAGGCCATTTGTGAGGTGATGAGAGGCCACACTAGGACGGCAGCTGTGTTGGAGGAGAGAAGGAGATGAATGCAAGAGACTGGTGGAGAAGGAATCCTGCCAATTCCTTTTATAAAGCAAAGATGGTGCTGATACCTAAACCAGGAAGAGCAAAAACAGAGGGAAAAATATAGCCCAATTTCATTAGTGGATATAGATGTGAAAATCCTAAATAAAATATCAGCCAGGAGATATATACAACAATATATTACAAAGATTCTACATTATAACCAAATAGGATTATATGAGATTGCAAGAGTGGTTCAATATTAGGAAAACTATTGACAAAATTGATTACATCAATAACACTAACAAAAACCATATGATTATATCAATAGATACAGAAAAGACTTTTGACAAAATGCAATATGCATCCTACTAAAAACACTTGAAAGCTTAGGCATAAATGGATTTTTCCTTAGAATGATAAAAAGTCTATATCAGCGAACATTATCTGTAACAGGGATAATTTAGAAGCCTTCCCTATAAAATCAGGAGTAAAACAAAGATGCCTCTCATTACCAATATTATTGATATTGTATTAGAAATGCGAGCTTTAGTAATAAGAAAAGGAAAACGACATTGAAGGAATTAGAATGGACAAAGAGGTCATTAATCCATTTTTTTGCAGATGATGTGATAGTATGAATGGAAAATCATAGACATTCAACTATAACTCTAGTCAATACCATCAATAATTTCAGCAAAGTGGTAGGACATTATAGGATATAAATCAATAGCATTCTTCACACCACCAACAAACAGATAGTAAGAGATAATCTATTTAAAATAACCATATATAGAATAAAATACCTGGGAGTATACCTGTCAAAACAAACCCAGGAACTCTATGAACATAATTATAAGAGCTTTTATCAAAATAAAGTCAGATTTTAAGAATTAGAGAAATAGAAATTATTCATGGTTGCATAGAACCGACATGAATAAAATATAAATCATATCTAAATAAACTTATTTAATGCGATTCCAACTAAATTACCAAAATTGTTTTATTGAACTAGAAAAAATAATAAAATCCATTTGGAAGAACAAAAGGTCAATATTAAAGGGATTAATTAGAAAAATGCAAGGGAAGGAGGTTTAGCAGTAAATTCTATTTAAATTGTAAAACAGTAATTATCAAAATTATCTCATCCTGGTTAAGAAATAGAAAGGTGGTCAATGATATATTTACATCAAATAGACAAATAGTAGTGAAAGATTACAGTAACCTTGCATTACTTGATAAAACTTGATAAAAGTAAAGATCCAAGCTTTGGGGATAAGAATTCATTATTTGGTAAAAAGTGTTGGGAAACCTAGAAAGCAGGCTGGCAGAAACTAGGTATAGACTATTATCTTATACCATTTACCAATGTAAGACATGACGTAATCATGAAGGGAGATAGCATAAAGAAATGAGAAGAACATTAGAAGAAAGGAACATATTACCTATTAGATTTATGGATAGAAAATAATTTATGAATAAACAAGAGATAGAAAGCATTGTGAGATGAAAAATAGATAATTCTGATTGCATTAAATTAAAAAGGTTTTGTATGAATAAAACTAAAATAGTCAAGATTAGAAGGAAAGCAGAAAATTGGGGGATATGTTTATAAATAGTTTCTTGGATAGAGGTCTCATATTTAAAATATGTAGAGAACGTTGTCCCATTTATAAGAATATGAGCTATCCTATGATTGATAAATGATCAAAAGATATGAACAGTTTTTGCTTCAAGAAGTCAAAGAAATACATAGCCATATGAAAAATGCTCTAAATGTGATTAGAGAAATACAAATCAAAACAACTCTGACATATTATCTCACACCTATCACATTGATTAAAATGATAAAAGAGCAAAATGACAAATGTTGGAGAGAATTTGGGAAAATGGGGACACTAAGCCACTGTTGGCGGAACTGTGAACTGATCCAAATATTTGGGAGAGCAATTTGGAATTATGTCCAAAGAATTATAAAACTGTGTATACCCTTGGGCTTAGCAAAACCAATTTCAGGTCTTCTTCTTAAGGTAATCAGGGAAAAAGGAAAAGAATTCATATGTTCTAACATATGTATAGCACCTCTACTTGTGGTGGCAAAGAACTGGAAATTGAGGGGAAACTCCATCAATTGGGAAGTAGCTAAATAAGTTGTGGTATGTAATTGTGACAGAATATTAGTGCATCACATGAAATGGTGAGTGGGTTAATGAAAAAATGGAAAAATTAAATTATGAAGAATGAAATGAACAGAACATAGAGCATATTATATACAGTAGCAAAATATTATTTGAAGAATAACTTGTATATGTCTACCTCCAAAGAAAGAACTGATAAATAGAAACAAGCAACACATACTTTTATAAAAACATACATACACACATACATGCATATAATAATTAAATAATATCTTCTTTAGTGAAGGAATATTTCTGGAAACTTTAATGTAACAAACAAAAGAAACATTTTGAGGGTAAAACCAATTATATTGCCAGCAAATTGGATATTAAGGGGAGATTGTGAAATAGTAAGGAATCAAGGATTAGTCTTAGGTTTCCAGCTTGGGTAACTGGGAGGATGATTGTGTTCTTTACAGTAATTGGGAAGTTCAGAAAGGCAGAGTGGATGGGGAAAGATAATGAATTCTGTGTTGGATCTGTTGAGTTGAATATATCTTTTTGATATGTCAAGGAGGTGGTTGAAGATGTGAAGCATTAGAAGAGAGTTCAGAGTTGTATAAGTAGATCTGAGCATCATCAGCATGAAGGTGATCATTGAAACCAGGGGGACTAATGAGATCAATAAGTAAGAGAGTATAAAGGGAGACGAGCAGAAGGTCCAGCTTAGGCTTTAGCAAATGTGATCTGGATGGAGATCTAGCAAAGGAGATTGAGAAGAAGCTGTCAGAGAGATAAGTAGAGGACCAAAATAGAACAGTATCATGGAGAATTAAGAGAAGAAAATATGAAGGAGAAGAGGATAATATGAAGGAGAAGAGAATGACAAAGTCAAAAAGTCTTCAGAGAAGTCAAGAAGGGTAAAGACTGCTTTTAGAAAGACCATTAGATTTGGTCATTGAAAGAGCAGTTTCAGGTGAATGATGAGGATAAAAGCCAGACTAGAGAGAATTAACAAGAGAAAGAGAAAGTGGAGGCATGGATTATAGATGATTTTCTTAAGGAATTTAGCCACAAAAGGGAGTAGAGATATGAGAAGAAAACTATTGGGGATGGACAAAAATAGTGAGGATATTTTGAGGATGGAGGGAATACAGGCATATTTGTAAGCTACAGGAAAGCATCCAATAAATTGGAAAAGGTTGAAAATAAGTAAGAAAGTAGGAATGCTTGAGGGGACAATCTGCTGGAGAAGCAGAGTGGAATGAGATCACACATACATTTAGAGGGGTTTGTCATCTCTTCATGCAAGACAGTGGTAAAAGAGATCATTTTCCTCTTTCAGGATGTAAAGAGGAGATAGCCCCTCCAACATTTGTTATTTTCCTCTTTTATCATACTTGCCATATTGAGAGGTAAGAAGTGATCTGGATGGAGAGCCAGCAAAGGAGATTGAGAGGAAGCAGTCAGAAAGATAAGTGGAGGACAGACATAGAATAATGTCATGGAGACTTTAAGAGAAGAAAATATGAAAGAGAAGAGGATGACAATGTTATGAGTTGCTTTAATTTGCATTTCTCCATTAATAGTGATTAGAGAATTTTTCATGCAGTTGTTGATAGCGTGGATTGCTTCCTTTGAAAACTTCATAATGATCTACTTTCATAATTTATCTGTTGGGGAATGGCTCTTATTCTTATACATTTGAATCAGTTCCTTATATATCCTGGTAATAACAACACTCAGAGTTATGAAGCTCATGATATAAAAGACTTTCCATGCCTTTGAGTGGTAAAGTATAAATGTGAGCCAGTGTTATGACTACTGAATGGCAGAAGCAGACTGAGCTTATCATCATTCCCCTCAAACCTGCTCCCCTCCCCTTCTTCTTTTCTCTGTCTCTCCACTCATCCAGGCTTGGAGGTTCAGCTTTCCCAGGCTCTTCCTTCTCCTTCATATCTTCCATTTATTCACTTACTAGGGCCTGGCTAGGTTATTTCTGTTCTCTCATTTACCCTCTCTTCTCCACTCCCCTCTCCCACAGCACTAGAAAAATCTGTCCATTGTTAACAAGGCAACAAGTATGGAGTAGTAGTAGTAGTAGTAGTAGTAGTAGTAGTAGTAGTAGTAGTAGTAGTAGTAGTAGTAGTCTCTCAGTAACCGAGAATGATGGTCAAAGACATTTGTGCGTGAAGGAATTTTAAGTGGAAAAGTCGATGCACAGAGACAGTCCCACTCTCTTGGTGTTGGAAGCCTGGGTCCAGTGTCATGAAAAATCGTTACATCTGGAGACTTCCTCAGCTGCATTGGATGGCCCTGTTGTCCTTTGTGCTCCAACATGCCTTAAGCACTCCACAGTGCCTTGCTGCGTCGCCATCTCAGCCGTTGAACCTTCTTATTGGTTTCTTCCATCTGTTCCACCGAAGCAGTCTTCACATGCTGGGTGAGCAAAGCCCTGGTTCACCAGGGGTCTACGACCTGATGGCTACCCTCACAAGGTTTAGCTGGCCTGTCGAAGCCGTTGCCCGAGGTGTGGCTGCTGCTGCATGCTAGCAGCTACTGGGAGCCACAAGTGAGAGCTGGGTGTCAGGTGGGGGTCAGAGGCTGGAGAGCTGCCCTAGGAGGGCACGACAAGCCCTCCATACTAGAGGTACTACTCCTCCCTGAACACCCCATACACCCCATACAAGTATGGAGTGTTTGCTATATGCCTATAGTTGTACCAAGTGTTGAGGACCCAAAAGAAAGCAAAAAAAAAGGCCCTGCCCTCAGTGAGTATACATTCTAATTGTGGACAGAGCAGGTTAAGAGTTATATAGAAAGTTATTTGAAAGGGGAAGGCACCAATTTTTCTCTTATCATTTGTTTACTTAAAAATTTGTCTTTTTCATTTAAGAACTTAAGTCATAGCTGACCTAATAACTTGTTGAACAGAGAGGTAGAGAGTTATTTTAACTTCCATTATGTCCAATTTGTTTTTATAAGAAGCCCATATGATACATGTATATAATTTAATGGTATAGTTAGATACTAAGACTCAGGCGACATTCTAAGATTATAAAGAGTTGAGATCTGGAGGAACCTAGGTGGCTTCAGGCTGGAGACAGGAGGTCCTGGGTTCAAATTTGACCTCAGACACTCCCTAGCTGTGGGCAAGTCTCTTAACTCTTATTGCTTAGCCCTTATTGCTCTTCTGCCTTGGGAATCAATATTTAGTATCATTTTAAGACATAAGGTAAGAATTTTTTTAAAAGTTCAGATCTGTGTAGATGATGACTGTTCCCACACCAAAGAAATCATAGGTCCAGCCTTCACTTGGATAATTGACACAGCTTCCAATTTGGTCTCTCTGAAGCTGACCTCTTTCTTCACATTAAATGATTTTCTTGATGCATAGATAGAACCAACCATGTTACTCCTCTCTTTCATGGAAGAGGCATGAAGGAAGAGATAATTTCATGCATGCAAGATAGAAAGCTGGGGACATCATCTGTCAATCAAGGTGAACATTCCAAAGAGAATGTTCCCAGGAAAGTCAATTGGAGCCTAGCCAGGAGATGAACTGAGAGACTTGGGGGGCTTCTGACCAAGGGGGAGACTTCCTTGGTTTCTGACCAAGGGAGAGACTGACTTTTTTCTGACCTAGGCTGAGGCTTTGGTGTGGCTGATGTTGGTGATTGATCATTATGTACTGGGCTGATTAGAAGAAGACAGAAGAAAATCACTTGTCCTTCATATCTCCTTGACAGACTTGTGTCACAGCTGTGACAGGACTGACATTTCCCCAAATCCTTCTAACCCTCCTTATAGACTAGGGACAACCCCATCCCTCTCACCTCATCTTTCCTCTGTCCTCCAGCCTGTTGTTCCCAATAAACCCCCTTACTTGAGAAAAGAAGAGTAAAGAGTGTTTCTCTGAAATCTCATAATTCCCAAGTTATTTAGAAGGGTGGTTGACTAACAGGGAGGAGGGGAAGGGAGGCAAGAGGGCGTGGGTGGAAAACTGGGAGGTGAAGGGTGGAGGGTAGGAAATATCTTGATCCATTAACCATTAGTAGTGATCAATAGGCAACCCCAGAGTATCCCCTCTAGTAGTATCTCTCTATCTCTTAGAAGTATCTCTATCTCCATTAAAGTAGGCATCCATAGATTTCCCCTAGTATCTCTCTAGTCAAGACAGATAGATTCCAGAGTATCTCCTTTATTTAACTAGAACTATCTCCTAGGTTATCTTTTTAATACAATTGGCACCTCAAAGATTGACTGAATCCCACAATCCTTTGAAAGGCAGAGTAGAATAGGAAAAACAGTGTTTAACCAAGTTATTTGTGGAGTTGTGGTCATTGCTGTCATTGCTTGTTTCTGAGTCTACCACATACTGTACAGCAGAATGACCCATATGATCGTGGAATCTTTTGATTATATAGGCAACATTACAATCTATTTTGCAGTTGCCATTCCAAACAGACCCTATGCTCTGGCTCATCCTGGCTCAAGTGTATGTGCTCTTAATGACTGTCCTACAGACTTTAACCCAACTAAAGAAGAGCTTTAGATTTGTGATTTCCCCTGAAGGCAGAAAAGATACTGACTATTGATAACAACCTGGAAAACATGATTAAGGCTGTGTTTGCGCAATTGATTAAGGAAAAAGGGCTAGATCAGGTTGTGGGCAAGGACAATGGAAAAACAGAGAGTTTACCTAAGGAAAATGGAGATAAAAATGAGAACAAGCCCGACTGTGAACCGGAGACAATCTGTCCTTTAAAAGAAGTCACTAAATTATCATCAGTGGCTGGGATATTGCAGTCTAAGGTTTACAGGCAATTCACCTCTCAGGAACTTGAATCCATAAAGAGACGTTTCCCCAATTTGTAGAAAATCCTTTCAAATCTCAAAAGGAGCTGAAACGTGCTTTCAGGATCTTTGATCCTGATTTTGAGGATGTAGACTTCTTACTATCAGAACTGTTCAGCCCCCATGAACAGAGACAATTCCTGGAAAAGACAAGATCTGATAGTAGCCGGACTAGCTGGCCCACTGTGGAACAAAGAGTAGATATGGACTTTGCTAACCATACTAGCATGTCCTACCTGAGGAAATGCAGGGAAGATTTGCTTCAGGCCATAAAACAATGCTGTTCTAAACTGAATGCATGGACTAGGTTTGAGAAGATCTTGCAGTATAAAGGGGGACATCCTGCCACCTACATTGACCGTCTGCCAGAGATGGCAGATTCAATTTTGGGAATAGAAGCTGATAATGAAGAATCTGCAAGCCATGTCCATAGGCAATTTTTGAGGGGTTGTACACCTCATTTAAAAATGTTCTTCAAGCACTATTTCCCTAAGAATGACTTGGTTGGCCTGATAGAACTGCGCGAGACAGGACTTACTTATTTGATAGTAATTCAGAACAAAGTAAGCAAGTCCAGGACCTAAAGGAAAAGTTAGAAGTGACTGAGAAAAAATTTAACGGAAAAGGAGATGAAGAAGTCAAGAGACTAAACACGGTTAAGGCTTACACAACATCTAGTTACAAGAAACCTAGTTACAGACAAAAACCAGTGCAGAGAGAAACTAGGGAATGTTTCTTTTGTCACAAGAAAGGTCACTTGATTAAAAATTGTTTTTTTTTTTTTAAACCCTTACCTTCTATCTTGGAGTCAATACTGTGCATTGGCTCCAAGGCAGAAGAGCGGTAAGGGCTAGGCAATGGGGGTGAAGTGACTTGCCCAGGGTCACACAACTGGGAAGTGTCTGAGGCCAGATTTGAACCCATCTCTAGGCCTGGCGCTCAATGCACTGAACCACCCAGCTGCCTCCTAAAAATTGTTTTTTGAAGAAGAAACATGAAATTAATAACAAGAACACACAAAATACACAAACTAGGTATAAAAAGTTCTCTTGCTGTTCTCACTGCACATTAAGATCCTCAAAGCAAGCTCAGGACTTGCATGAAATGCAACAGGCCATAAAAACTAGAGCAAAACCTAAGTACTCAGATATGGTTAGGAAAGAGTTATGCAGCCAGGCAGGCCTATAAGTTATATAGAGTAACTAATAGAAGAAATACTGAGAATGAGACAGCAGTTGAAAAGAGTAGAAAAAAGAAGGGAAATGGTATAAAATTTGTGCAACAAAGTGAATCTGTGAGTGATAGTACATGCAGTAAAGCAAGTGAAAGGCAGAAACAAGTAAGAGAGACAGAAATAGAAATAAAAGGAATTATTTCACAAATTGCAAATGAGATAAGACACTTAGAGAAAAGCTGCACGGTAACCAAACAGGAAAAGAGTGTAAAGGAAATCAGATCTTTACTAGAGAACTTTTTCCAGTGTAGAGTAGATAATGGGATTGAATTGTGCAAAAGAAAAGGACAAAGTCTCAAGAAACCCAAGCAAGGGTTTGTGACAGATACAGACTCATAATTCCAATTCCCTAAAGGTTACTGTTGCTAAAGATGACAATGCTCTAAAACCATTCACAGCTGACCTCCCACCAAACTTAGTTAATTCTGTAAATAGCTTTATGGCACAGGTACCCATAGAAAATCCATCTAATTTGAATCCAGAAGCTGACACCTTCCATCCAGCAAAGAGTGATTTAGATAAGACAAAATTAACTGAAAATGGAGCTGAAATTACTTTTGAAAACGATAAATCTTTTCAAAGTAATGGAGGTGACATACCAGTTAAATTTGTAAAGGAGGATGGAATGGCAGTCTTAGTAACAACCGAGGATTCAGTTGGCGCCAACGTTCTAAGTGGCAGAGGGGAATTGGCCAAAACAACAGCTATGATTGAGATTCATGTTCCAATGTAGTAGGGAATACAACCTCAAATGAAGACTTCATAGGAAATGAATCAAATCAAAAAGAATTAGCTGAGCTACATATGCACCTGGCAGAGAGTAGCAAAGACATGAACACTGAGTTAGTGGTTATGAACACCTTCGCTACAAAGCCAGAAACAGATATATGTTGTATTGTGGGACAGACCGAAGGCCCACATCCTACTGATGATGCAGGGGGAAATGCTGATGTACCAAACTCATTCCCAGAAGAAAATAATGAAAAAGAGGGAAAGATTCCCATCTCTGCACAGTCAAATGAGAATGACGATAAACACAAACCTCTGACTAGTGGTAGAGTAGGATTTATGATTATTAGCAGTATAGAAGATCTGCAAGAAGAAGCTATCCCCATACCATCAAGTTTACCAATTCAAAATGAAAATCGTAAGCTTAGTAGTGACAAGCAAACAGAAACTGATTTGGGAAAGACAAAAGCTGATGACATAGGCTTAGATCAAAATGCAAAGTCAGAGTCTCCAACATCTGAGAAAAGTTTACATGGCATTGAGCAAAATCCAAAGAACATAATGATCGGATTCAGTGATTCAGATTCAGATACTGAATCAGAAGGAATACCAGATGATGCGATAATAATGGATGAAGATGATTTAGAACACATGCCTTATCAATTTTATAAGCTTTATGAAGAGGTTGATGAAGAAGAGGATGTGTGGGACACAAGTGAGAAGACTGAGTACCTGGAACCAGTGCAAACAAAATCTTTCCAAGACTATGATGATGAGTTATTCTTTGGGCACAGAAAAAGTTGCATACCATTAGAAGAGCTTTATGCAAGATTAGGGGTTGATAATGAAGATGACTTTATAGAGAAGTTGAATTACATGGCTTATATAGACACAGATTTTGAATGGGAAGGTAGATATTAAGGAACATATTAAGAACTGGAGGAGGAGAGATAGATACACAATTTCACTTCTATTCTCTAACTTCAAAAACATGACAAATATCATTCATGCTCTAATAGTGAAACCAAGATTTGTTGGAGTTCCATAGGGTAACATACTACACAAAACCTTATAAGAAAGAAGACTAGTCTTAGATAGCATAGAAAATAAATTATTCCAGCAAAAGAAGAACAAATAATTCAACAATTTGAACACTCCTAACCTTGTAGCATAAAACTCCTACTTCATAACTAGGACAAACACAAACATCCTGAATGCTATGGAAGCATAGATTCACATTGGATGGATTTGTTACCAAGACTTTAACATCAAGTTATATTTGAGAACTGAGAGGAAAGGTTATCCATATCTCTCAACCTTCATCCTAAAACAGTCTCTACTGGGGGAAGGAAGAGAGAGAAGGTATGCCTTGAAGATGTTACTTCATAGTTTCAGATACCTCACTAGACACAACAATGTGATCATATCATCAGTAAAGATACCTACTGATGACATATGAAAAAAAGTCCTAGTCATGAAAAGCAACATGAATAGTCCAAGAAGAAATCAAAAACAGTCTTGTGAATGAAAGTCTATGAAAACAAAGGAAAGCACATGAGAATACTTGCCACCAGATTACAAGAAAGAGAGCATTGCACATGTTAAAATGATAACAGGAAAGCACCCTTGAAGCAAATAGTACAGTTCCAGTAAGAAATACAGCAACACAGACAAAAGTGAAACATCCATTTGAAAGTTTAGCAGCCATATAGAAGCATATATATATGTATATATATATACGAAGTCTCTGCCAGCCACACAATAACAGAACAGAAAGAAACAATGTTATTGCAAATGAATACATAATTCTTTAAATTCTATCTCCAAGAAATGATTACAGTAACCATATAATAAATCTCCTTGTAAAAAAGTCAAACAGCAAAAGATTAGAAACAACTTCAAATCACTATTCTTAACAAAATCTTGGGAACCTATGCATAATGCTCACATCCACCCATGAAAAACACATGTACAGCTTACTTGCATTCATGAAGATGTACATATTCAAATCTCACTCTCATGCATGAAGATGTATACATGTAATCCGTTACTTTCACACCTGAAGATTGATAAATTTTGACAGACATTCATGACGATTTCATCTTCCATGCATTTATAAATTTCACTCTTAGATGCATGCACACTTAAAAATCTTACACGCATAAATGTTCATGTTTGTTTCTATGTGTTCCTGGTTCCTGATTATTCCAAGTGGATCCTGATTTGAAGAACACAAGTCTTCAATTGAAAGTGATTGAAGACAGAAGAGTGGCTTGCTGACCAGATGGAAGACCAGAGATGATGGAAGAGTTTATACAAGCAACATAAAAGAACACGGAAGGACTTTGAAATTTTGGAACTTTTGATCATGAGGATATGTAAGAATGCATCATGCATGTTAACATCACATATATGCATGCACATGCTACATAGAATTACACTTTAGGAAGATATCACATGGAATGGGTAAGTATTCAACATGCATAGTTGCATAACAAAAAGACACACTGATAAAAATTTCTGTGGAAAATTCAAACAGACTAAGAAATTTCTTTTCTGCATGAGTTTGCCCAGAAATCTAGAATGATGTACATATGTAAATCTGTAACAAGTACAACCTATGTACACATGTACATACTAATTGACTAACAAGCTAACTATATTAGATTAGTTTATTAATATAGTCTAATGACTAACATTAGTGACAGCTTAGCAAATTTGTTCAAGTCTTAGGAAAGTAGAGACAGATATAGAATGACTTAACTATAGAAGATACATTGCATTATGATTGTAGGTTAGCATTTGTTAGTAAAAGAAGATTTTACTTAGTGAATGTATAGACAGTAGGAGATAAGACAGTTGCAGGTTCAAAATGTTATGGAAATTGTTGGAATGATTTAAAAAAATTGTTACATGATTTGTTGTTATGTAAAACCATGTTCATGTAAATCCCTTACCTAAACCATTTCCCTATACCCACTCTTAGCTTAGCATCTAGGTAGACAGAATAGCTCAGATAAGTTAGGATTTTGTTATTTTGGGGGGAAGTGAGGGAATATTTAAGATAGCACAGAGTTAAGAATAGATAGATAGAGTTATATATTAAAGGTAAGTATCATTGAAATTCACGGATGCAAATTTCTTTAAAAAGAAAAAAAGGGGGGAATGTGGAAGAGGAATGAAGGAAGAGATAATTTCATGCATGCAAGATAGAAAGCTGGGGGCATCATCTGTCAATCAAGGTGAACATTCCAAAGAGAATGTTCCCAGGAAAGTCAGTTGGAGCCTGGCCAGGAGATGAACTGAGAGACTTGGGGGGCTTCTGACCAAGGGGGAGACTTCCTTGGTTTCTGGTCAAGGAAGAGACTGGCTGTTTTCTGACCTAGGCAGAGGCTTTGGTGTGGCCGATGTTGGTGATTGATCATTATGTACTGGGCTGATTAGAAGAAGACAGAAGAAAATCACTTGTCCTTCATATCTCCTTGACAGACTTGTGTCACAGCTGTGACAGGACTGACATTTCCCCAAATCCTCCTAACCCTCCTTATAGACTAGGGACAACCCCATCCCTCTCACCTCATCTTTCCTCAGTCCTCCATCCTGTTGTTCCCAATAAACCCCCTTACTTGAGAAAAGAAGAGTAAAGAATATTTCTCTGAAATGTTCCTGAGTTACTTAGAAGGGTGGTTAACTAATAGGGGGGAGGGGAAGGGAGGCAGGAGCATGTGGGTGGAAAACTGGGAGGTGAAGGGTGGAGGGTAGGAAATATCTTGATCTATTAATCATTAGTAGTGATCAATAGGCAACCCCAGAGTATCCCCTCTAGTAGTATCTCTCTATCTCTTAGAAGTATCTCTATCTCCATTAAACTAGGCATCCATAGATTTCCCCTAGTATCTCTCTAGTCAAGACTCATTAAGTACAACAGATTCTAGAGTATCTCCTTTATTTAACTAGAAATATCTCCTAGATTATCTTTTGGATACACTTCCAAACTTTTCAATGGCTCCCTATCAACTGAATATCAAAATATGAACTGCTCTGCTTGGCATTGATCACACTCCAAAGTTTGATCCTTCCTTAAGCTACCTTCTAGTTTTATTTCATATTATTTCCCAATGCTAATTCTACATTCTAGCAAACTGGACTGGAAGCTATTCCTTTGGCTAGACCAACATCCATGGGGTTCATTCTGCAGGACAACTAGCTAAAGATATTTGGTTATATTCACTTTAGAGAACAGAAGGTTCAGAGATTCTTTTCATATTTGGACTGTGAAGGGCCTTCCCAATCTCAATTTTTTAAATTCTATTATCCTTTCCCTCCTCTCATCCCATCCCTAAACCTGGAAAACAAACTTCTATCTACTGATATCCTTCTCTTCCTTCAAGACCTATTTCAAGAGGTCTAACTATTATCCCAAACAAACATACTCACTTTCTTCTCAAATTAAGAACAGACAGTAGAGTACATGAAGTCAACTGGCTTTTAGAGCAAGAAATCTGGGGTTCAAATCAGCCACTGCTCATACTACCCAATGACCTTGGACAAATCCCTTGACCTCATTGGGTCTCAGTAACCTCATTTGTAAAATGAAGAGGTTGGATCCAATGGTTTCAAGCCCCATCATCCTTAGGCCCTCTGTCTACCTTAATTTCTCTCTTGATCTCATTTTATCACTTTCCCTCTTTTAGGTCCATTTCCTGTGTTCTTTTAGTAAATGTAAGCTCTGAAAGGGTAGAGTTTTCCCTGATAGCCCCTGATGTGGATGGTTTAAGCTCATAGTAGGTACTTTCTACTGCATCTCAATTTCTTCCCATGCTGTAAGTACTGCTTTACTATTTGATGCCTAGAGCCTGGCAGGGAGTGGGTGCTTAATTGTGCTTGTGGATAAATTGTTACCCTGCCTAGACTAGAAGGTGCACATAGAATGTCTGCTGTTTTGATCTCCTCCTTTCAGATTTTTCAGTTTTGCATATGCACTTGGAGCTGGAGGGCTCCATCACCACTGGCTTTCATGCTCAACCAGGACCAGACTCTGATGTTCAGCCATCAGAACTTTAGAGTAAAAGGAATACAGAGATCTAGTCCAAATCCAAATTTTCATAATAATAATAATAAGTACATTTTTATTTTTTATATATTTTTATATAACTTTTCATAAAATTTTTATAATAATAATAATAATAATAATAATAATAATAATAAGTAAACTGAGGCTTGAAAAGATTGGGTTTAGACTCCCCGAAGGTCCCATCCTAGGAATTAGATCTGGACCCAAATCTAGGCTTTCTGACTCTCAAATGGATGCTTTCCCCACAGAATTACACTGATGGCAGCTGCTGAGGAAGCAACTTGCCTATAGGATAAGATCTTGGCTTGGTCATTTTATGATCATCTTTTTATTTCTCTTTGCTTATAATCTTTAAGAAAATATTCCTTTTTTTCAGCACAAGTAAAAGCAATTTTTGACAATTGTTTTCTGACATTTTAGGATTCAGATTTTCTCCCTCCCTCCCTCTTCCCAAGGTGCCAAAGAGTCTGATATAGTTTACTGTATACCAGCACTTTCATGCAATACAGATTTCCATATCGCTCACGTCATGACAGAAAACACTTATCACACATACAATAAAAACCTCAAGAAGGAAATAAAGTAGAAGATGATATGTTCTGATGTTCGATCAGACTTCAACAGTTTCTTCTTTGGCTGTTGATAGCAATTTTCGCCATGAGTTCCTGGTGGTTATCTTGGGAACTTATCCTTACTGTCAATCTTAGAATCAATGTTAAATATTGGTTCCAAGGTAGAATAGTGGAAGGGTTAGGCAATGGGGGTTAAGTGACTTGCCCAGGGTCACCCAGCTGGGAAGTGTCTGAGGCCAGATTTGAATCCAGGGACTCCCATCTCTAATCCTGGGTCTCTATCTACTGAGCCATCTAGCTGCCCCAACCCCGGTATTCTTTTTTTTTTTAATTTATTTTATTGTTTTGACATTTTTATTCAATGAGATGATTTAGAATAATTTTCCATGGTTACAAGACTCATGTTCTTTCCCTCCCCTCCTCTCCCCCTCTCCCTATAGCCAATGTGCAATTCCACTGGGTTTTACATGTATCATTGAACAAGACCTATTTCCATATTATTGATATTTGCACTGGGGGGATCTTTTAGAGTTTACATTCCCAGTCATATCCTCATTGAACCATGGGATCAAGCAGTTGTTTTTCTTCTGCATTTCTTTTCCCACGGTTCTTCCTCTGGATGTCATCCCCAGCATTCTTAATAAGTACTTACTATATGCAAGGGTCAGCTAAGTGGTGAAGTGGATAGAGTGCTGGGCCTGGAGTCAGGAAGAACCAAGTTCAAAGTTAGCTTCAGACTCTTAGTAGCTGTGTGACCCTGAACAAGTCATTTAACCCCACTTGTTTCAGTTTCCTCATCTGTAAAATAAGATAGAGAAGGAAATGAAAAACCATTTCAGTATCTTTGCCAAAGAGATCCCACATACAGTTGGGCACAGCTGAAAATGACTAAGCAAACTGCTGGCTCAGTGATACAAAATCAAATGGGAAAACTGCCCCAAGATGCTTACATTTGACTGGAAATTAAAGCAAAATTGTCCATTTGATTTTTGTAATGGTCTCGATGTCTTGTTTTATCACAAATTCTTCCCTCATCTTTAAGTCTGACTGGCAAACTTTTCCATGTTCCCTCATTTCACTGTGGTGCTACCTTTTATATCTAGATCAACATCCATTTTAACTTTATTCTGTTATTTGGTGTGAAATGTTGGTCTATGCCTAGTTTCTGCTAGAGCAGAATGTTTTCCAATTTTCTTGTCAGTTTCTGACAAATAATGAGCTTTTACGGGAAAGAGCAGCTGGATGGCTCAGTAGATTGAGAGCCAGACCTAGAGATGGGAGGTCCTGAGTTCAAAACTAGCCACAGACTTTCCCTAGCTGTGTGATCCTGGGCAAATCACTTAACCCCAATTGGCCAGTTCTTACCATTCTTCTGTCTTAAAACCTGTAAATAGTATTTATTCTAAGATGGAAGATAAGAGTTTAAAAGAAAACCTCACTATTTGAAAAACTGCTGAATTTAGCTTAGTTATGTGACCACCAATACTGTTTTGAAGGCTCCGAACAACCCAAACAGACAAGGCAATCGTCGTTTGTTGGATGTGACACTGTACAAATAACAGAAACTGTCAGTGGGCCCAGGCAGCAAACTGATCCTCAAGGTGATAGAATGATGCCAATCTTTATTGACAGAGGGAGTTTTCTCACTGTTATCTCCCCTTTGGAATTGATATGGGGCAGTCAGGTGGCACAATGGATAAGAGCTGGGTTGGGCATCAGGAAGTTATGAATTCAAATCCAGTCCCAGACACTTACCCACTATGTGACCCTGGGCAAGTCACCTAACCTGTTTGCTTCCATTTTTTTTCATCTGAAAAATGAGGAAAATAACATTGATCTCCAAGGGTTGTTGTGAGGATCAAATGAAATAATACTAAGTACAATATAAATATATTTTTAAAACATTAATTTATATGTCTAGTTCCACATCCTTACTTATCCCAACTGCTTGCTGGATTAGATTGGGTCGCCCAGCATCTCCCACCATGGGATACCACTCAAGACCAATCCTTCCAGACACAGTGCCACTGCTAACCTGATGATTAACTCCAGGTCCCTGGGGCTCCCTCCTTGTTACTTTGCCTCTTTAAAGCCTTGAGTGCATATATTAGAATATTTTATTTTGCTCTGTTCCTCAGGATATGAACCAGTGAGGGACTCAAGGGCCAGAAAGGATTGTCAATGTGGCTCTAAGGTCACAGAGCTTTGGGGTATCGCCACATTTGATCAATCGCCTCTTAGAAGAGAAGGGATCTGACCAAATAAGCCAAGTCTGGATGTGGCTGACTGATTATTGTTCCTTCCTTAGGGGTGGAGAGGAGAGAAATTCTGAATGTTCAAAAAAGAATGTGTCAGTTCAATGAAAGGAATTTCTAATCACAGAATCATAGATTCTTGGATTTGGAAAGGACCTCAGGCGACACCCGGTCCAAGCCCTACATGAATGAGAACCCCTTTAGACCATTCCCGACAAATAGTTATCCAATTTCTGCCTAAAGACATCGAGGTGAGGGGGAGATCCTATCATCTTTTGGCTGCTTGCTCCACTTTGGTGTCTCTCTAATATCTAGGAACTTTTGTTCTGTGTCTCCATGTGTCTGAAACATATTCCTTCCATACCTTTGCTTATTTAAACCTTGCTTTTCCTTTAAATCCTAGCTCAGTCCCATTTCCTCCTTTGGTCCATGACTCTCTCCCCTCACCCTACCCCCATCATTATTGGTGCTCCTTCCTTCCTCAAATGGCCTTGTATTTCTCTAGCCAGGGGGCCTTGGTAATAGAGTCAAGAAGACTTGAGTTTTGATCCTGCCTTAGTCACTTGCCAATTGTGTAATTCCAACTAACTAATTTAAATGGCCCATGCCTCAGTTTCCTCATCTGGAAAATGGGGATGATGATCACACCTACCTCACTGGTCTTGTGGTTGTAAGGAACCAATAAGATAACACATATAAGGTTCTTTGTAAATATCAAAGCATCACATATGTCAACTGTTGTGATGAACATTTTTATTATGCTGTGCTTCCTCCACCATCCAAGATATAAGCTTCATGAAGGCCAGGGACTTTTTTCTTTTTCTCTTTGCACTGAGTTCATGGCCTGGGTATACAGATAATAGCAAAGATGTTTGGAAAATGTTTGTTGAATTGACTCAATGCATAGCTCAGATCTGCAAGCAGTTCCCTGTGGGTTTCCCATCCTTGCTTTGTGTCAAGGATTAGCTTGGCCTGGGTTCCTCTTCTCCTCGATGCTTAAGCACAGTTCAGGGAGGAAAAGTCTTGGCTTTGAAACCAAAGAACCTGGTTCTGTCACTGTCAGTGACACCCTGGACAAGGCCCTTCTCATCCTCCTCTGGGAGTCTCTTTTTTTCCCTTTGCAAACTGAAGAAGGACTTGATCACTGCCAAGATTCCTTTTGTACTCTGGAGATCACATTGGCATCTGATCCTTCTCAGAGCTGCTACAAGGAACATAAGATGCAAACGGTAAAGTGTCAGATAAAGGCAAACCGGCCTCATAGGAGATATCCCTCTACTACAGGGAGGTCATGAACACCCATTGATGGGATTGAGTCAAGGGACTGTTGAGAGGCGAGTTTGGTTAACATGGAGCTGGGCCACGACTGGGCTCCAAGAGCATCGCAGGATCTGACCTGTGGAGATAGGGAGAGTCTGATTCCCTCAGCTAGGGATTCCCAGAGTGGCACTTAGGTCTCTTGCTATGGATCATGGATCAATTAATAGAGAGAATTTCCTCATTCCAGAGATCTCTAGACCATTGAAATCACAGATCCAGGCTCTGAACCTGTCCTTATCTAGTAATTAATCAGTGAATTAGGGGAATGTAGCTAGCCAAGCAGGACTATTTCCTTTCTTATTTTTTAAAATGGTTTATGGAGATCAAAAGACAGTAAGTCATAACTGTCAGTGAAAAAAAAAACTATCACTACAAAAGTAATGAGCAAAAGTAAATTGGCTGTGATTTCAACACAGCAAAGAGTACTCAATATAAATCTCTTCTTTCTTTATGATGGCCTCATCTTTAAGTTGGGTGGCTCAGAGGTTAGTGTGTTCAATCTGGAGTCAGGAAGTTCTGAATTCAAATCCTGACTCAGACACTCAATAATTGTGTGATCCTGGGCAAATCACTTAACCTCTGTCTGTCTCAGTTTTCTTAGCTGTAAAATGCTTTGTTGATAATAGTTAAGTCATTCACAGATATTTTGATCCTCATTTTTACAGATAAAGAAACTGAGGCTGAAGGAGATTAAATGACTTGCCTTTTTTGCAAGAATTGCTGTGAGGATCAAAAGAGATCACCGTGAAGCACTTAGCACAATGCTTTGCACTTAGCGGGCATTTAATAAATGTTTGTTTCCTTCTTTCTTACATATCCTTCCTTTAGGTTTTGCAAACTATACTGATGTTTTCAAACAGTAATAGAGAAGTCATAAACACAAAGAGCAGATGACTTCTTCAACCATTCTGTCTTCTTTGGGGCTTGAAAAGGGGAGATATCCTAATCTAGTGGAAAGAACACTAGCTCTGCAGTCAGAAGTTCTAGGTTCAAATTCAGAGTCTAAAAGTTTCTTTGTGATCTCATGGAAATCATTCAACCATTCTCAGACCTCAGTTTTTCCATCTGTAAAATGAAGAGAGTTCTAGATGAACTCTGAGGTCCTCTCTGCCTTTAAATCTCTGATTCTAGGACAAGAAGTAAGAGGTAATGAAGTGGAATAGTAGAAAATTGGCCTTGTGGTCAGAGGGGTCTGGATTCAAATACTGCTTCTAAAATATTGTGGTCATCTAGCCCAACCCCTTTATTTCAAGGAGGAAAATCAGTCCCAAAGAAGTAATACAGGTCACAAAGGTAGTGAGTGGTGGAGGTCATATTTGAAACCTGGAGTCATTTACTGTTTGAACCTAGAGCTATATATTGCAATGACCATAGGCACTCCTTCAGCCTCAGTTTCTTCATCTATAAAAATGAGGATAAAAATATCTGTGAATGACTTAACTATTATCACCAAAGCAAGTATCCAGGACAACTCCAAGGGATTCATGATGAAAAAGGAAACCCACTGACACAGAAGGAACCGACAGACTCCGAATGCAGATCAAAGCATAATATTCTTCACATTATTTCTTCCATGATTTTTTCTCTAGTGTAAGCAACGCAGGTCTTGGTTCACAATAGGAAAAGCAGGGGAATAAGTATTATATGATAATAAATGTAAAACTGATATCATATTATCTGCCTTCTTGGAGAGAGGAGAGGGAGGGAGAGAACATGGATTGAAAACTATCAGAAAACAATTATTAAAAACTGTGTTGTAATGAACTGACATGCAATCTGGGAAAAATGAAGATAATAATACCTGTAATGAGCAGCAACATGATATAGTAGATGAAGGCTGCTAGCCTCAGAGTCATGAAAAACTTAGAATTGGGATTGGGTCCCAGATCACGGATTGGGTAACCCAACCCTGAGGGCCCAGGGACATTCCTGGACTATAAGTTAAAGATGAGTTGCTGATATAGTTCCCTGGAGGGAGTTTCTACACTGTGAGTTCTCCAGGACCATTGAAACCATCCATCTGGGCTGCCCATATTCCTTTAAAAAATGATAATAATAGTAAAGATCAGGGGCCGAGAGGATGATTAGAGCTCCTTAGAATCAGCTACTGGGAAGATTCAAAGCACTGGCCCCTTTAACTAGGGTGCCTTCAAAGTACAAGGGAAGGGATCTGTTGGCATTCGCCACCAAAGGAAGAACAACATGTTCAAAAGGGAAGGAACACATGGTGGGAATAATAAGCTAGAGCTGAGAAGTTTGGGTCAGCAGGAGAAGCAATGAACCCAAACCTGAGGGGCTGGCAGGGTTGACTGTCTGGCCCTCAGACACTGGATTCCTGCTGTTGGCAGGCTGCAGTTGGCCTCTCAGAAGTTCACTTTCCTGGATGCGGGACTTGCAGAACACTTAAAGGACATTGCCTTTTCATTCCGCCAGATGTTCTTTGCAAACTAAGCTCTCCCCCATTAACTCCCTCTTCACAGAGGTTCCTGTTTACCCAGCTTTTTGAAGGAAGGAAGCACTGTGGCTCAGAAGGATCTCTGGCTTCGGAGTGGGCTTACCCTGCCATTTATCACCTGTGTTATCGAGTCTAATACAACATACTTATAACACATCCAGATAAGGAAACTCAACTATTCCTGAAGCATGAGTCTCCTTTACCACATTCCCTGACACAATGGAAAGAACACGGACCCTACTGTCCGAGGACCTGGATTCAAATTCCATCTCTGATGCCAATTACTTGTGTAATCTTGCTCAAGTCACTAAACTCTGTGGTCCTCAGTTTTCCTATCTGAAAATGAGGTGTTTAGAACAGAGAAGCTCTAAGGTCCCTTTCATCTTGAAAAATTCATCCACCTTGTTCTGGACAAAAAATGAACCAACAAATTTCTTGAAGCCTCATGTTTCTCAGCTGTAGTCAAGATGATAGAGAGTAATGAAGAGTAAGGTGGTACAATCTGGAGCTGAAAAAGAACCAAGTTCAGATCTAGACTTTGACACCAACTGTTTGACCATGGATGAGGCCATTTACCTCCCTGGTTCTTCATTTCCTCATTTATAAACTAGGGATAATGGTGCCTACTTCCATACAGTTGTTGTTGTAAGGATCATTTGAGCTGATATTTATCAAGTAAAAGAGTGCTGGGATGATCTAGGTCATGCCATCTGGTTTTGAATTCTGTCTCTGTTTCTTACTACTTGTGTGACCTTGGGTGAGTCATTTAATTTCTCTAAGTACTAGTTTCCTCTTTTTTTTTTCCAATAAGGAATTGGACTAGATGATCTCCTTTCCAGTTCACTATTTCTAAGTGCTTTATAGATTTTAAGGTACTCTGTGATCTTCTGTTATCATCATGACCTGAGGTTAAGTCCCTTAATTTGTCTGAGATTGAGTTTCTTCCTATGAAGGATAAGCAGGTTGGGGATGATCCCAAGAGGTCTTTGGTGAAGTGATCCCTGCCATCATGGAATTTACAGTCTGGTTGGAAGACAATAATAATTCACACACGCAGCTTGCCTGAAAGTTTGCAAAGTACTTTCCATACATGATCTCACTTGACTCTGTGAAGTGGGTACTAACTGGGTTAATCTCTATTTTACAGATGAGACACTTGAGGCACAGAGATGATAAGAAGAAAAGAACATTTGATTCAGAATCAGAGGTTTGACCTCAGGCCCCAGGAGTATCCTGGAGGCAGCTCTAACCTGCTCATGAGAAGCATTTACTAAATTTTTAGCAAGAGCATTCATACCTCAGAAATCCACAAGTACTCCAAATCAAAGCTTGGTTTATTGTTATTGTTATTGTTATTTATTTGTTTATTTTTATTTTATTTTTTTTGGTCTGTACTTGAGAACAGGAAGAAGAAAATGATCATACCATAGAGTAAACTTAATAGAGTTCTGAGCTATTATTATTATTCGATCTGGTAGTTAAACATTTATCACTCACACCCCTTCTTGGTCCTGTTACTTAACTGGATGTGAACTTGGTCAGTCATTTGCCCTGTCTGGGTTTCAGTGTCCTCATCTGCAAAATGAGAGAGATGAGTTAGATAAGCCTTACAGGAATTTATGGATTCCAAGAAGTAAAAGAAGGAAGGGATGGTGCATGGGGACAGATTGTTCAGAAGTATGGAGGATGGAGATGAGAGGTACAAGATTAGATGCAATCAGTAAATTACAAAATCTAAGCTGGAAAAGATGTTATAGTTCATCTAGAGCAACAGATGAGTAAACTGAGGCTTAGTGATATCTAATTCCTTGGCCTGGGGCAAAGAGGTAGTAGTAAGTAATATCTCCAGAAGTGGAATTCTCATTCTCTAACCTGTTGTCTAGGACTATCTCTCTTTAAAACCACCTTCTCAGCAGGACTTTTCAGCAGGGGTTCATCTGAGCAATAATCTTTCTCCTGATGATCATCATTGAACATGGAATTAAACGCTGAGGGAACCAGAAAGATGGAGGGTCCTCAATTCATTAAGTGTTTCTCAGTTAGGAATCATGAATGACCAACAGGGGTACAGAAGGGATCGTGGACAGAGAGTACAAGGGGGTGAATCTAAGGGAAGACTTCATTGTTGCCTTTGGTGACATCACTCCTAAAGTTTTCTCCTCAACATCTTCACAACTTTTAGTTTTCCAGGAAGCTGTTCAACTCCTCCATGCTTCATCCACTGATTCATTGAGCAGTACTCAGTGCTTAGAATATGCAGAGAATAGAGAAATCAAGGAAGGCATCTTGGAGTTGCTGGCCTCTAAGTTGGCCTTTACAGGCTAGGTAATAATTCCACAATTGGAGAGGGAGAGAAAGGACATTCTAGTCAGGGAGACTAGTATAAACAAAGACCCATGGGGTGGGGGGGGGGAATAGCATTTTTGAAGGCAGGGAAAAGGCTGGCCTATCTGACTGAAATGGGATTCTCAGGGAACCCCCTGCCATGCATGGAGGGAAGCAATAGGAAAGAAGCCTGGAAAAGTAGGCTAAACCAGATTGCAAGAACCTTGAATGCCAGACAAGGAAGGCTGAAATTTATTTGGTAGGCAATAGGGAGCTGAAGATTTTTGAGTGTGGGGGAGTAGCAACAGGACCAGATCTTGATGAAAGAAAATTATTCTGGGTCTTGAATGAGGGTGCAAATGACCAAAATAACGAGGAGAAATAACATAGACACATACAGGGTTTAAGGATTTTCATATTCAAAGGAATGATGACCTGGAGGGATTCCATGTGAACTGGAAAAATGTTCAGGAATTGATGCAGAGTGAAAGGAGTAGAACCAGGAGAACATTGTACACAGAGACTGATACACTGTGGCACAATCGAATGTAATGGACTTCTCTACTAGCAACAATGCAATGATCCAGGACAATTCTGAGGGACTTATGAGAAAGAACGCTATCGGCATCCAAAGAAAGAACTGTGGGAGCAGAAACACAGAAGAAAAACAATTGCTTGACCACATGGGTTGATGGGGATATGATTGAGGATATAGACTCTAAGCAGTCATCCTAATGCAAATATCAATAATGTGGAAATAGTTGATCAATGACACATGTAAAACCCAGTGGAATTGCATGTTGGCTATGGGGAGGGGTGTGGGATTGAATCTTGTCACCATAGAAAAAGATTCTAAATTAATTAATTAAATAAAAATTTCCAAAAGATAAAATAAAGATTTTCATAGCACTTTCATATATTATTTCATTTGATTCTTATAATCTGTGAGCTAGATGCCATTATTATCCCCATTTTATACTTGAGGAAACTGAGTCTGAAAGAGGTTAATGACTTGCCTAGGTTTATACAACTAGTAGGTATTTGAAGTAGAATCTGAACTCAGATCTTTCTGACTTCAAGTCTTGAATTTATCCACCTAACCATCCAAGAGAGGAGGCTATTGGACTAATCTGGAATGGGTGAAGATGAGGGTCTGACTAGGGTAGTGGCAATGAAGCCAAAGATATCACAGAGGTGGAATTGACAAGACTTGGTAGCTGATTGGATATGCTGGAAGGAAAGGGAACCCAAGAACAAGTCCAAAGCTTCAAACATGGGAGGCTAGGTGAAAGCCAGGGCCATGGACATCATTGTTCCTGTCTTTCAGTGACCCTCCTCTCCTATCTTCCATGAAACAGCCATGGGGCTTTCTCCTTCTCTGGGAGGGGATAGAAATCATCAGTACCTCACCAAAACAAAAGCAGGGGATAGGAGGGGGAGAAGGAATTTGAAGGAGGAGGAACTGGCTTTTGCAGAGCTAGGGGTGGGAGGCCAGCTGAGTGGCTCAGGGGATAGAGAGACAGGAGGTTCTGCGTTCAAATCTGGCCTCAGACATTTCCTACCTTTATGACCCTGGGCTTAGCTTGTACCTCTAATGCACTAATATGTAATTTACTACCCAGCTGGGGTGGTGTTTCATTTCTCCTCATTAAATGATTTCTCAAGCCCCTTCCATCTCTCACTATCATCCTATGATTGCCCTAGCATGTAAACTCCTCGAAGGCAGAGTACACATCTCATCTAGACTTTGTATCACCCCCAGAGCCTTGTCCTCTTCAATTATCCAGCTGGGAATGCTAACAATGCCCAATAAATGAGGAGTTCTTTTCACCTCTAACTGTACTTCTCAAGAAATACAATGTGACATCAATATCTGGGTTAGACTAGGAGTCTAACACTTGCACTTGCCTGCACTTTGCAGGCACTTGGTGCTCAATAAATGGTTACTGTCTCTTGATGTTATTGTATCTCCTGTGTATAAATGCTGCCTCCCATTTAAAAGAAACTTTCTAACAAGATTAGCCCCAGAGCTGGTGTGAGGGGAACCTCAGAGGCCATCCATCTAGTATATATTGGAGAAACTTGTCTATGTTCATATGAGTAGTAAGGGGCAGAGTGAGATTTGAACCCAGGTCTTCTTCACTTCAAATCCAACCTTGTATCTATTAAACTATTTTATCTAAGTAGTCATCAAAAAAACTCCCCTTAATTCACTAATAAGGTTATGAACTGCCCAAACATCAATTTTTACCTCCTTCTCGAAAAAAATCTGTAGAGTGGCAGGAGGGAAGAGGATCCTGGGAGAAAAGGATAGAAGTCTGGATTTAGAGAGATGGCCTGAGTTCAAATTCTAATTCTAATCCATTTACTGTTTAACCTAGGACAAGATTCTTTCTTTTTCGTGACTTCAGTTCCCCAACTTGTAAAGTAAAAGTCTTGAACTAGATGAAGGCTGAAGTCATTTCCAGGTCTGGCTCCCTAGGACTTAGGGATGGGGCAGGCCATGCAAAGTTAGTTCTCTGGGCTTTTTGGCCAGGGACTGTATAGTGTGATGAAAAGATAATCTAAAGAGATATTTCTAGTTACAATAAAGGATATACTCTGGCTGACTAGAGAGATACTAGGAGAAACTTGTGAGTGCCTAGTTGTAACAGAGATACTACTACCAGGGATATTATCAGTGGGTACCTATTGATTCCTATTCTCCACCCTTCACCTCCCAGTTTTCCACCCACACCCTTTTGCCTCCCTTCCCCTCCCCCCATTAGTCAACCACCTTCTAAGTAACTTGAGAACTATGAGATTTCAGAGAAATATTCTTTACTCTTCTTTTCTCAAGTAAGGGGGTTTATTGGGAACAACAGGATGGAGGACTGAGGAAAGATGAGGTGAGAGGGATGGGGTTGTCCCTAGTCTATAAGGAGGGTTAGGAGGATTTGGGGAAATGTCAGTCCTGTCACAACTGTGACACAAGTCTGTCAAGGAGATATGAAGGACAATTGATTTTCTCCTGTCTTCTTCTAATCAGCCCAGCATATAATGATCAATCACCAACATCAGCCACACCAAAGCCTCAGCTAGATCAGAAAAAAGCCAGTCTCTCCCTTGGCCAGAAACCAAGGAAGTCTCCCCCTTGGTCAGAAGCCCCCAGCAAGTCTCTCAGTTCATCTCCTGGCCAGGCTCCAACTTTTTTTTTCCCCTGGGAGCATCCTATTTGGAATGTTCTTTTTTGATTGACAGCTGAGATACTTTACTTTGTTTTGCAAGCATGAAATTCACTCTTCCTTCATGTCTCTTCCACAAACGGAAGAGAAAATCAGAACACAGAAAAGGCACTTATAATCAGGAGGGAGATAAAGTGACCTTGGATTCCTCTCCTGCAAATCCAGTATCTCTCAGGGTCCCCCTTTGGCTCCCTAAATTTTTTCTATTCTAATCCAAACATCCCAATCTCAAACCTCTTTAAGTCAAACATACTACCTAGACCCGTGATGGAGAACCTTTTATTTAGTAACTTTTAAACCCTAACCTTCTGTCTTGGAATCAATAATGTGTATTGGTTCCAAGGCAGAAGAGTGGTAAGGGCTAGGCAATGGGGGTCAAGTGACTTGTCCAGGGTCACATAGCCGGGAAGTGTCTGAGACCAGATTAGAACTTAGGACCTCTCATCTCTAGGCCTGGTTTTCAATCCACTGAGCTACCCAACTGCCCCCATGGAGAACCTTTTAAAGGGGCAGTGTATGTGAGAAATGTCCCTCAGGCAAGGGAGAGGGTAGCAGCCTGGTCTCTGGCTTTCTAGTAATCAACTCTGGAGAATTCTGTGATGGGGTGACAGCAGGAAAACACACAGAAAGGGATCTGAGTGCCCCCTCTGGCACATGTGCCATAGGTTCACCACCATGGACCTAGATGTTCTGTCAACCCATTGGGATGAACCATGGGCCAATTTCTTTGTTGTTGTTTAGGCATTTTAGTCATGCCTGACTTCATATCTGCAATCAAAAGATGGAGGGTTTGATAACTTTAACAAGATCCTAAGTGTTCGACCTTGGGCAAGTTGCTCCCCCATTTTTGCTCCTCTAGTTTTCTCCTTGGTAAAATGTATGCTATTTTCACCACTTACTTCTATGCATTGTTTCTAGAGAAGCACTTTGGAACCACAAGATTTCAAATTAGAAGCATTCTCCAAGGATGGAGTAGAATCTCTTATTTCTAGATGAGGGATCTACTAATCCAAATGTTAAAGCCTGGGCTTTGTATCCTAATTTCTGGCCTTATAGGCTGTGTGGCTTTGTTCCCTCTCTGGGCTTTAATTTTTCCCATCTATAAAATTAGGGGACTAGATTCAATGTTGGTCACATTTCCTTTCAGATCTTCAAACTATGAGACCCTTTGTAGATGTGAACCATTCATGTTAAGAATAATGAGCTGATCTTTGTGGTGGCAAAAAATTGGAAAATGAGGGGATGTTCATCAATTGGGGAATGGCTGAACAAATTGTGGTATCTGATGGGGATGGAATATTATTCTGGTGAAAGGAATGATGAACTGGAGGGATTCCATGTGAACTGGGTACACAGAGACTGATACCCTGTGGCACAATCAAATGTAATGGACTTCTCTACTAGCAGCAATGCAATGACCCAGGACAATTCTGAGGGACTTATGAGAAAGAACAAAATCCGCATTCAGAGAAAAAACTGTGGGAGCAGAAATGCAGAAAAAAAACATAGGATTGATCACATGGTTTGATGGGGATATGACTGAGGGTGTTGACTCTAAATGATGGCTCTATTGCAAATATTAATAATATGAAAATAGGTTCTGAACAGTGATACATGTAAAACCCAGTGAAATTGCTCATGGGCTTGGGGAGGGGGGAAGGAGGAGGGAAGGGAAAGAACATGAATCATGGAACCATGGAAAAATATTTTCAATTAATTCATTAAATAGAAAATAAAATATGATAAAAGAATAATGAGCTGAAATGCAATGGTTTGGAGCAATCCTGAAAGACATGAGGGGGAATGCTATCCACTTCCAAAGAAAGTCCAGTTGGAGTCAGATGGAGGCAGATCAAAGCATACTATCTTTCACATCAGTATATTATTTATGGTTTTATTTTGGAGTTTGGGTTTTGCATGAGTGTGCTCTTACAATAGTGACCAATATGGAAGTGTGTTTTTCGAGATAAAATAAAAGAATAATGAATTGAGGAAGCCAGACCTAGCGATGGGATGTTCTGGGTTCAAATCTAGTCTCAGACACTTCCTAGCGATATGACCCTGGGCAAGTCACTTAACCACTGCCCATTTCCCACCTCCATTGCCTAACCCTTCAAAGATGGAAGGTTGTGTTTATTTATTTATTTATTTTAAGAATAATGAGCTGATTAAGTTGGGTTGATATCTGCTTTGGAGGGGCTAGACTTCTGCTTTCTTTGGAATAGGGGATTTGCAAGCCCCATTAGAGAGGGAACTTTTTGAGGGCAAGGAAGGCTTTTTGCCTTATCTTCGTATCTTCAGTGCCTGGCACCTAGGAGGCACTTCATCAATCCTTGTGGACTTGATTGGCAGAAAGGGAGCTTTCTCTATGCATAGGGCACCCACACAGTCGCTGTCAGACTCGGAGAGTAGCCTGGGCCGGGAGGAGCTGCTATTTGACCAGGGTCACACCGTACTTGTTCGGAAAGTCGCTCTCTAGGATCGGGAGGTGCTGGCTCTCCTGCCGCCACCCCTCTCCTTGCCATCGCTAACTCGGCTTTTTTCCTTAAGGAAAACCAAGTGAAAGTGTTCATCCCCCTGTCACACCCACAGGCGTCCTCCTCCCTTAGAATAACCCTGCTGCAAGGATTTAGAGATGGGAAACCGAGGCTCCCCAAGTTAAGCTTTTGGCCCTGGACCACCCAGTGACGGGGGCATTGCGGCCAACGTCTTGGCCGTTCTGCTGCACTCGGAGGTGGCGGGGTTGCCCGGGAGAGCTGGCTCCCTCTTCGGCCGTGCCTGGGGCCCCGGAGACTCCGCCGCCAGCCTCCCTCAGTGTGTTCCCGGCGCCCAGCTGGAGACTAGCGAGGAGCTAGCGACTAGCGCCCCCATCGCCAGCCCAGCCGCCGCCTTCTCCTCCTCCTCCTCTTCCTCTTCTTCCTCTTCCTCCTCCTCCTTCCCCCGCCGCCACCGCCGCCACTTGCTCAGCTACAACCGGTTCAGACTGGCCACGGTGCCCCGCAAAGGAGGGAGAGGGAGCGCGGGGGGGTGGGGGTGGGGTGGGGGGTGAAGAACTTGGCCGGGAGGAGCTGTGGCGTCCCCGGAGGCAGGGGGAGGGGGAGGGGAAAGGGGGAGGAGGGGGGAGGAAGAAAAGGAGGCGGCGGGTCCAGGGCCGCCTGAGGAGGGGGCTGCCTTCCTGCTCCATGTGGTCGCCCGCACCCGCTGTGTTCGTCCCGACTGGAGGGCGGCGGCTCCCCTGCGGGGCCAGAGCTGCAAGGCTTGAGCCGGGTCATTGCCCAATCCCCCCGCGGCGGCAGAGGCGGCGGCGGCGGCGGCGATAAATAGCAGCGCCCTGGGCCGCGGGGCCACCAGTGTGAGAGCCAGAGAGCCGGCGGGCGGCTGGCCGGACAGGACGCGCGGCCGCCGCCGTCCCTGCGCCCCCCGCGCCCGGCGCGCAGCCAGGTAAAAGGGCCGGAGCGGAAAGCAGCTGGGGGGGGGGGGCGGGGCGGACTGCGCGCCCACGGCCACGGTCACGGTCACCGCCACTGGCCAGCCGGCCTTCCTGCCGCGAGCCGAGCTGTCGCTCAGGCTGTCACCGGTCGCCGGAAAGCCGGGGGCCAGTGCCCAGCTAGCCCCTAGGAGACGGGAAGGGGTGCGGAGAGGGGGAGCATGACAGCGCGCCTGGTTCCTAGCGAGGTCTCCCCGGGAGTGTGAGATGGGGCTCCAGGGCTGAGCCCTGCGGGCTACCCGCCAGCACTTGGGGTTCAGGCGTTGGCGGAGCTGTTTGGGAAGTTGTGGCCTGTCCTGGGACACCGTGGGGAGAGAGAGCCCGCCCCCCGCCTCCCAGGCAAAGGGGCCCCCTGGGGCGCTCGGCGGGGGGGCCGGGCCAACAGCTCCCAGCCCAGGGCGCACCGCGGAGCGGAGCCGGCGAGGGGCCGCCGGTCAGCACCTCGGAGCCAGGTTCAGCACCACCTGGTCCAGCCAGGGCCCTGGCGGGAGAAGGAGCTGGCTGGAGAGCTTGGGCTTCGCTATGGAAACTCGGTCAGCAGGCGGGCTGCAGGGCTCAGCGAACTCCGGCGAAGTCGGCTTGGATTCCGCCCAGGTCAGGCTCGCGTTGGGGAGCGCTGGCTTCTGGCCCAGAAGGCTCCATAGAATGAGGTTCTAAGAGCGACTTCTTGTACCTGAAGGGGTTCCAAAAAACTCCTCGGAAAGAACTCCTGGCAACGTCAGTGCCGAGGTCTCGGGTGCAAAGTGACGGATGGAGGATGGAGGCAGCCCCCTCTCCCGCATCACTTCTAACTGTAAAAGGAGGCCGGCGGTGGCTGGGAGATGCGGGCAGGGGAACGAACGGGCGTGAGCGCTTTAATTATTTAACAGGCATTCATTAAGCTCCTACTATGTGCCTGGCACTCTGCTAAGCCCCGGGGATACGAAGAAACCCCCAAACGCCGTCCCTGTCATCAGGCAAATATCGGGGAACATACGGGGCACACACGGGGCAAACGGGAGGTACTTCAGAGGGGAGGGGTGGGGATGGGAAAGGCCGCCTGCAGAAGAGGGAGACTTGAGCCTTTTTACTGGAAATCTGGCAAGCCAAGAGGTGCGCGTGAGGACGGAGAGCATTCCAGGCACAGGGGACAGTCAGTCATTGCCAATGCCGCTGCTTGGGCGATGCTCTGTTGGAAGAACAGTCAGGAGGCTGGCGTACTGTAGAGTTTAAGGGGTGCGAAAGGTAGAAGAAGATTGGAAAGGGAGGGAGGAGGCAGGTTAGGAAGGGCTTTGAATGGCAGAGGCTTTATACTCCATCCTGGGGGTAATAGGGAACCAGTGGGAGTTTGGTGGGGAGGGAAGCCCATCTGCGCTTCCGGAAAATCTTTTTGGTCTCGGAGTGGAGGGGGGAGCAATCCCCAACCGGGCGAAAGGGACTGTCACTAGCACGTGGGAGGTGATCAGGCCCTGCACCAGCAGGTACGGTGAAGCCAGGAAGCACAAGGCTTGGTTGGCTAGGGGAGGCGGTGGCGATCACAGTACGAGGTTTGGAGCCCGGTGATTCGGAGATCCGTGATGCCCTTGATACAAAGCGGGAAAAGATGAGTTCGCTTTGGGGCTTGTGCAATTTGAGATGTCTGTGGGAATTTAGTTCCAGCGTCCATTAGTTACTTGAAGCTCAATAGCGAACTCAAATTCGAGATTTTGAAATCAAAACAGAAATCAGTGAGCGATGACAGATGATTTGTTCGTCGGAGCCCCTCTCCACGCCCCCTTTCATCTATGGACAAATTGTGCTTTAAAAAAAAAAAAAAGAATTGCTTTAAATCTGGCCTCAGACACTTCCTAGCTGTGTGACCCTGGGCAAGTCACTTGACCCCCATTGCCTAGCCCTTACCACTCTTCTACCTTAGAACCAATACACAGTATTGACTCCAAGACGGAAGATGAGGGTTGAAAAAAAAATTGTCCAAACGTCAGTGACCCTCCCTGATTCAAGACGGGAAAATGAGGGCTTAACCTTTATAACCTTCTGGGATCAGTTGGGAGGCCATGTGGCATTGTGGGTAAAGAGCTGTTCCTGGCAACAGGAAGATTGCAGTCCAGATTTTGACACTGACCTTCTAGCTGTTGGTCACCTTAACCTCCTTCTGACCCCCCCCCCCCCCAGGTTTGCTTTTTGAAAAGGAAATGGATTAGTGTTTTCTAGTGAAACTCTACCTGCAATCTAATCCGAGAATTAAGTCCAGCACCTGCAGTCGGTCCCATTCAGTACAAAGGACGTTTGTTTAGACCCTTCCTGTGGGCAACCCCGAATATGGAAACCCCAAATCTGAGAGGGACACAGTCTCGCCTCGGGAATTCTGTGGGCCAGAAAGCCGTGAGCTGCTTTGAGGAAGAAGGCAGAAAGATGTGAACTGAAGCCCAGCCTGTGACTGCGAGCTGGTTCACCCCTTGGGCCCCTTCTCCTCTCCGGCTCTAATCTAGTCTCTAAGAGAAGGTGCAGGGAGTTCCCTCTGCCAAAGCCATCATAGCTCCAGGACCTGTTTCTAGCTCTACTTTGGGGATCCAAACACTCATCTATCTTTTGTCAGACATCTTTTTTCTTATCTTTTTCTTTTTCTTTTTTAAGCCCTCACCTTCCATCTTGGAGTCAATACTGTGTATTGGCTCCAAGGCAAAAGAGTGGTAAGGACTAGGCAATGGGGGTCAAGTGACTTGTCCAAGGTCACACAGCTGGGAAGTGTCTGCAGACATCCTTTTTTAAAGAAAAAAAAAACTCACCTTACTGCGTATTGTTTCTAAAGAAGAAGAACAGTAAGGGCTAGGCAATGGGGGTTATGTGACTTGCCCAGGGTCACCCAGCTAGAAAATGTCTGAGGCCAGATTTGAACCCAGGTCCTCCTGCCTCTGAATCCACTGAGCCACCTAGCAGCCCCTAAATAGTTTCCAAAGCTGAAAACTCCTCTTTCTTTGCCTAACCTGGTCCAGAGTGTCACCAGGCTTGGCCAGGCTGGTCCTACTCCATTGTTTCTTGAACCTGCCTTGTCTCATATAATAGGAAGCACTAAAGACATGCTGTGTTCAATGCTGGGAGAAGGTGCACTGTCAGGACTAGTACTTTTTGCACCCAGTGCCTTTGGCACAAACACAGCCTAGGAAGGAGTTAACAGAGTAGTCCCAGATTCTGTGAAGCTGCTGCTGGAGGTCACCACAGACAGCAGAGTGTGGCCAGGCCGAGGAGGAGCTCTCAGGGGTGTGTCTGCTTAGGGGAGGGAGCTGGGCAACTTCTAATTTAATGATTTTTGCTTAGAGGGAGAACTGCTAGCACTATGTGCTCTCTCTGAATTTTAGCACCCTAAGATGAAGCCCTGGTCGCACCATCCCAGTTACTGCTCTGAATAAGTGCCAAGTAAATCCACAGTGGTAGGAATATCTATCTATCTATATCTATATATATTTAAACCCTCACCTTCCATCTTAGAGTCAATACTGTATATTGGCTCCAAGGCAGAAGAGTGGTAAGGGCTAGGCAATGGGGGTGAAGTGACTTGCCCAGGGTCACACACCTGGGAAGTGTCTGAGGCCAGATTTGAACCTAGGACCTTCCGCTCTAGGCCTGGTTCTCAATCCACTGAGCTACCCAGCTGCCCCCTGGGGATGTATTTTTGAAGGAGGTAGAATCTCAGCTGAGCCTTCAAGGGCTGATAAAATCTAGGGAACATGAACCAAAAGCTGAAATTGTGATGAATGTCGAGTCCTAAGGAAACAGTGAGGAGTGTAGCCTGCCCTATCCATTTCCTGGCCTTTATGCAATATTTAGGAAGCCAAGTCATCTACCAGATACAGTGCTCGGCCTGGAGTCAGGAAAATCTGAGTTTGAATGCAGCCTCAGGTACTTTCTAGCTGTGTGACCCTGGATGAGTCACTTTACTGTGCCTCAATTTCCTCCTCTGTAAAATGAGCTGGAGAAGGAATTGGCAAAACAGTTCAATATCTATGCCAAGAACTGACCCCCCCCCCAAAGGGGTCACAAAAGGTCTGACATGCTTAAACAACAATAGGCAGCATTTAGCTCAGTTGCTATCTCCAGATTCCCACCTTCCCTTTATTCTCCAGCTGTGATATTCCCTATTGATTCAGTTAAAGCCAATAGACATTTATTAGGCACCTGCTATGTGTGTGACAATCCCTCTTGGAGCTGGGGATAGAAAAGGGAACTTCCTGCCCTCAAGGAACCTGAATTCTAAGGGCAGGGAGTTACATGGACACAGATACTAGCTGATAGATGCAAAAGAAATCAGATGCAGCTGTGTGGGATCTGGCAGAGTGGTACCTACTGGGTGGTGGAGTCTAGGGCAGGAAAGGCTCTTGGAGGAGGAGGCCCTGGAGCTAAGCCTCCAAAGGAGTGAGGGATTCTGAAAGGGATTCCAGAAAGGATTCTGGAAGTATACAGGATTCTAGATATGAGGGTGTGGTGGGAGGGAGGCTGTAGGCTATACAGATGTGCAGGGTGGGATGTGGAATGTTATGTTCAGGGAAAGACAAGCAGGTCAGATTGATTTGAACAGAGAGACCTTTGCTTTGGTTTTTCAGAGTCTAATAAAGATGGCAGAGTAGGGACACTGGACAGACAGGCAGTCAGGAGACCTAGGTTCTAATCTTGGCTCTCCTAATAAATCTCTATTGGATTTTGATCAAGTTATTTAATGTCTCTGGGCCTCAGTTTCCTCATCTGTAAAATGACGGGTTGGACTAATGCTGGCTTCCAACTCAAAGGTTGTTTCAAACTTTAGCTAATTGTCCTTTAGCTTTCAACCTATTCTAAGATTATTAAAGAAAAATTATTATTATTATTATTTTTAAAACCCTTACCTTCTGTCTTGCAGTCAATACTGTGTATTGGCTCCAAGGCAGAAGAGTGGTAAGGGCTAGGCAATGGGGGTCAAGTGACTTGCCCAGGGTCACACAGAAAAATTATTATTATTAAGAAAATCCTTTGATAAATAAATGATGCTTCAGGGTAGGTCCAGAGAGAAGATCTCTGAGGTCAAGGGATGGATCTTTTTGGACTATTTGTGCTTTGATGTGGATTAGGGAAGTTCAGCCTGATATTGTTAGTCATTTCCAGTCATGCTGACCACATTGGGAATTTTCCTAGTAAAGATACTGGAGCCATTTGCCATTTCCTTCTCTGGGTCATTTTACAAATGAAGAAACTGAGGCAAACAGGGTGAAGCAATTTGTCCAGGGTCACACAGCTAGGAAGTGTGTGAAGGCAGATTTGAACTCAGGTCTTCTCCATTCCAGGCCTGGCACTCTCTCCACTGTACCACCCAGCTGCCTCTTGGGAGTATATCTTTGTGGGAAGATTTGATGCTTCTAGGATTTAAGGTTACACAGCCCTGATTCCCCTCTCTTGCCATCGGCCAATCTCCTTCTCTCCTTTTCAAAACCAACAAAAATCTGGGAAATAAACTCTTGATGGACAGGGCAAAAAACCTGGGTATCTGTCTCAATTTGTGTTCCAAGGAGAAGAAACAACACTCGGGGTCAACGGGGGACAACTGGCTGCTCACCAAAAATCACCTAATGCAGTGTTAATTGGCCACCAGGTACACTTGAAATTGTTTTCCCTCTGAAGGCCATGGCTATTAGTGCTGTGGCACATCTAGAAATTGGCCTGGCCTCTACCCTTACCAGACCCCATTGGAGCATTGGGTTCTGCTCTGGCTTTCATTTTGGGAAGGACATTATTATGCTGGGGAGTATCTAGAAGAGGGTAGAATGACTGGAAAAGGACCCCGAACTCATGCCACGGAAGGATCAATTCTTCAATCAGGGATGTTGAACTTAGAGAAGAGAATGCTTGTGGGGAAGAGGGTGAAGCTTAGCAGGATGCCCAGCACATAGTAGGTGTTTCATACCTACTTATTCCTTTCCCTCATATTTGAAGGGCTGCCATGTAAAACAATGAATCATGGATTCAAGCCTAGAAGGGATCTTAGTAGTCATTGGACTCAACTCTTTATTTTTTTTTAACAGATGAGATGTTCAATGACTACCCAAGGTCCCATGGGTACCGGGGAAGTGCCAGATTTTGAACCTAGAGGCCTCATTTCCAAAGTATTCTGCTTGATCCCCAAAAGGCAGAACTAGGAGTAGTGAATGAGAGGTGTAAAGAGGAATCATGTCAAGATGAGTTTCCTACCAAGTAGAACTGGACTAGACATGGCCGAAAGATTGCACATCTAGTCAATGTGGAAGGGGCCTCGATGGCCATCTCATCTGTTTCACTTTCCAGATGAGTCCAGGGAAGTTAGATGGTTTGCCCAGGCCCCACAGGTAGTAAATCTCAGACACAGGATTTGTTGTAGACCCTCTGACTCCAGTTCCATTTTCTAGCAATCATCCTACAAGGTGCTGATTGGTTTTGCATCCCTCTTTTCTTTGCCAGGAGTTCTTCACCCCTTTTCTTTTTTTTTTTAAACCCTTACCTTCTGTCTTGGAGTCAATACTGTGTATTGGCTCCAAGGCAGAAGAGTGGTAAGGGCTAGGCAATGGGGGTCAAGTGACTTGCCCAGGGTCACACAGCTAGGAAGTGGCTGGGGCCGGATTTGAACCTAGGACCTCCCATCTCTAGGACTGGTTCTCAATCCACTGAGCTACCCAGCTGCCCCCTCTTCACCCCTTTTCTATACACTTTGGCAGTCTGGAGAAGTCCATGGAGCATTCTCAGAATATTCTTTGATATCTACCCTCATAATGGAGGGAAACACTACATTCAGTTAGAGGGCAGTGAAAATGGAGACGCATATTTTGTCTTTCCATCCAAGTTCACGAAACCTCTGAAATCTATCCAAAGACCCCTTGGTGAATTCTGCTAAAATAGAATTTCCTTGAGCTCAGGGACTATCTCTGTTTTTTTTTTTTTTTGTCTCTAGAACCTAATTATATATTCGGTAATAAGTGCCTGTTTGACTAAAGAGAGGACTCCTTTAATGATGGTGGTGGTGGAATAATGTCTAGAAATGACTGTGGCGGCACAGCTAGGTAGCACAGTGGATAGAGTGCCAGGCTTGGAGTCAGCAGGTCCTGGGTTTAAATTTGATCTCAGACACTTCCTAGCTGTGTGACCTTGGGCAAGTTATTTCACCTTAATCTTAGAATTGCTACTAAGATGGAAGATAAAGGTCTTTAAAAAATACCTTTCCTTCCATCTTAGAATCAATAATGAGAATTGGTTCCAAGACAGAAGAGTGGCAAGGCCTAGCAATAGAGGTCAAGTGACTTGCCCAGGGTCACACAACTAAAGAAGTAGCTGAGCTGAGGTCAAATTTGAACACAAGACCTCTAGGCTCTAGGTTTGGCTCTCAATCCACTGAGTCACTTAGCAGCCCCAAGGCAAATGTTTTAAAAAATGACTGTGACATAGAAACAAAAGATTTCTTGTACCTTCTCCCCCTTTTTAAACAAAGGAGAATGGGCTGTTTTGGGGAGTGGTAGTTTATTCCTCACAAGCCAAGGGTGGATGACCAGGTCCCTGGGATTTTATTGTCCAGGAGAATTTGCCTCACCTACAGGTTGGACCAGATGTCCCAAGAGGTTCTGTGATCTTTAGAAATTGATCATTGCATTCTGTCTACCTTCTTCAACATACAATTAACCACCTTGATAGATCCTTGAGTTTTAGCTGGATGAATGAGTTGAAGGATTTTTGTCTTGTAAGCTCCTAGTTAATGGAAGAGTAGAGAAAAGCCTAACCAGGTACAACTAACACATTTATCCATTCACGTCATTAGAGCCTAAAAGACACCATGCTGATTGTGCTTCCCAATCTAGGTCCCAGTTCATCTAGGTAGGACCTTGCTCTCAACCTGGCAGATTTAATTAGTAGCTGGAGAAGACCTAGAAAGGCCTTGTGAGGTACTGCTGAACTTGGTGCAGAAATACTGATAGGATTCCTTCTCTCGTTTCCCCTCCTATCATGCCAGCAATATGACAATGGGCAAAACTCAGCCTCTCAGTTTCCCCAAATGTCAAATCATTATTTTGTAGCTTGGATCAGATGCCATAGAATCTGCCCTTAGCCTCAAGTCAGTGGGGTGTCTAGCAACTAAGCTGGCCTAATTAGTTTGGGCTCAGACACCAATAATGGAAGTAATCAGGAGGAAGGAAGCAAATGCCTGACTAAATAGACAGCCTTTGCAGAGGGGTGGGAGGAAGACAACATAAATCTTTGTGTGACTAACAGCAAAAGAAAAGTGGACAGGAGAGTTCAGCAGATGCTAAAAACAACTTTGACTACAGGATGCCAAGAACATGTGAGGAGATCTCTGGTTTTTGTCAAGAATTGGGCAGTCAGGTGATGTGAATGGAGCTCTGGTCTTGGAGTCAGGAAGACTGGGGTTCAGACACAGCCCAGTGGTGTGATCTTGGGCAAGTCTCGGAGCCTCAAATGAGTTGTTCTTGTTTTGGTCTAGACCTGCATGATGTAGATCAGATGATCTCTAGGAAATCACAGGGATTTTTCTGCTTTTACTCTTTATTTCAAATGTCTTTCTTGTCCTCTCACAAACGAGGGCAAGGTAATTATTTCCTCACAGCTCTGACTTTTCCTCAGTTTCTTCATCTGTGAAATGAGGGGCCTGGACTAGATGGCCTTGAAGGTCCAGTGCTCAATCCATAATGTCATGAGTCCATTAGCTGATGGTCTTTTATATTAAGGACTCTTCAGCTCTATAGCTTAAGGTCTTAATAACAATTTAGAGAAGAATGGAAAGAATAGTGACTCTAGTCAGAGATCATGTGGTTCAATTCTCCCTCTGATGAGTAATATAAGTGTGACCCTGGGCAAGTCATTTAACTCCCTGGGTGGCAGTTTCCTCGTTTATGAAATGAAAAGTTTGGATTCTACTGAGGTTCTCTCTAGACCTCTGCATTTAGGATCCTTTGTTCCTATGATATAATCATCATGATAGGAGACCATTAGCATGGCACAGTGGTTAACCTCACAAAATTGGAATCAGAAGAACTAGATTTCATTATTGGTTCTGATAGGAACTGTGTGACCAGGAGAAAGGCTTGAACCCCTCTGAACCTTGCACAAAATGGGGCTATTAACAATTTGTGCTGCTTAATCTCCCCAATTGTTTTGTGCTTTGAAAACCTTAAATAACTAAAGAAATAGTAGATTAAATAATTATTATTTGGCTCTTGCTTTAATAGGAAGTGACTTGAGTGCCCACATTTTCTAGGAATAAAGTTTAATATTCAGTGCAGATTCTCTTTTTTATTTTCTATAACTTTAAACAACTCAATGATGATATTAGGCAGTGTCTACATTTTTAGAAGAATCCATTGAAAATAACTAAAAAAATCCTTCCTCCTTCCTTCCTTCCTTCCTTCCTTCCTTCCTTCCTTCCTTCCTTCCTTCCTTCCTTCCTTCCTTCCTTCCTTCCTTCCTTCCTTCCTTCCTTCCTTCCTTCCTTCCTTCCTTCCTTCCTTCCTTCTTTCCTTCCTTCCATCCTTCCTTCTGTCTTTCCTTCCTTCCTTCCTTTCTTTAAAAAAAACTAATTCATTAAGTTATTGGTTACATTAAAATTCTCAGATATCTCCTTCTCTACTTTTCCTCCCTGCATTAGAAAATGCATTTGCCAAAATAAGTGTATATATATATATGTATATATATATATATTACTATGTCTTGTTTATTTCTATTTATCAGTTCTTTCTCTCAAAGTGGACATGCACAAGTCATTCTTCAAACCTCTAGGCTACTTCCTAAGATTGCCAGCTGCATTGATAGAAAGGTATTTCCTCATGTGGGAGTTCCCAGTACTGGTGAAATTATAGACTCAGCCCCTGTCCTTATATAGAAAAACCAAACAATTTCCCTAAGGCTGACAGGACAATGACTACAGGGACAAATGTTTATATAAGGTAGCTGGGACACATGGATTCATTGGCTCGCATTGGAAGGAATAAAAAAATGAGACATATCTGAACAAGACTCCCCTCTATAATTTTCCCATGTGGCTATTCAGCCTTCTCTCAGATCTCTCCAGTGAAGGGTACTTCACTACCTACCCTGGAAACCCATTCTCTCTTGGGGATGCCCTCATTATTGGAAAATTTTTCTTTCAATCATGCCCAAATTATCCTCCTGTCAACTTCCATTCATCACTCTCAGTTCTGCCCTCTAGGACCAAGGAGACCAAGTCTAACCCTTCCACAAGACAGCTCTTAAGTCCCTTGAAGAGGGTTATCCTGCCCCACTATGAGTTTTCTCTGGTTGAGGCTAAATCTCCCCATATATCATTGCCACCACTAATTCTGGGTTGGGTTTGGGGGACATTGTTTTTGCTTGCTTCTTCTCCAATCTGTTTGCCCAGTCCTTCAAAGTCCAGATTGCTTCTTCTCTTTCATATCACTCCCTCTAACTGTAGTTATATACCAAGTATCTGAACTGAGCCTCTTCTTTGTACTCTTTCACTAGGTGATCTCATTAATTCCCAGGGGGTTAATTATCTCTATGCAGGTGATTCTCAGATCTACATATAGAACCCTCTTCTCTCTCCTGACTCCTGCTCTAGCATCACCAGCTGTCTCTTGGAGCCTTTGAAATAGATTTACCATTGTCACCTTAAACGTGAAATGTCCAAAACAAAACTTATCTTTTCCCTAAAACTCTATTTGCTTCCAAACTACCCAATTGTTTTGTCTATAGTTGTGTCCAACTCTTTGTAACCCCACTTGGGGTTTTCTTGGCAAAGATACTGGAGTGGATTGCCATTCCTTCTCTAGCTTATTTTACACATGGGAAAATCAAGCAAATGGGATTAAGTCATTTGCCCAGGGTCACGCAACTAGTAAGTCAGTCTCTGAATCTAGATTTGAACTCAGGTCTTCCTGACTCCAGGACTGGCACTGTGCCACCTAGCTGTCCACCAACATTTTTTTTAGTAACCCAGATTCTCAACCTTAGACTCATCCTCAACTCCTCATTCTCACTCACTGCCACATCCAATCAACTGCCAAGTCTTTTTTTCATTTGTACAATATCTCTCATACATGCCCCCTTTTCTCCATTCATAAAGCCATCATCTTAGTTCAGGACCTCATGACCCATCCCCTGGAACTGTTTTGATAGCCTCCTAATTGGTCTCCCTGCCTCAAAAATTTCCCCACTCCCATCCATTCTCTACACAGTTGCTGACGTTATTTTCCTAATATACAGATCTGACTGTGCCATCCTTTTACTCAGTGAATTCCTGTGCTTCCTCTTGCCTCTAGGACCACATGTAAAGTTAGGCAGTCAGGGAACATTTATTGTGTACTCCATGCCAGACATTTTGAAATCCTTTATTTGAAGAACCCTTCCTACCTCTTTAACCATCATATATGCTATTAGCGGCCTCTTCTTGCTCATCCCAAATAATTCTCCATCTCCCGTCTCCAAGCCTTCAGATGTGCAGAATGTCTTCCTTTTCTGGTTTCCTTCAGGAATCAGCTCAAGCATTTCTTTCTGCAAGAGGCTTCTTCTGGTCTCTTCAGATGGTATTGCCTTTTTCTCTAAGGCTACCTTGTATCATCTTTCTATGTGTCCTGTAAATACCTATTCATGTAAATAGCATCTCCCCGATAGAATGGGAATTCCTTGAGGACAGGGACTATTTTTGCTTTTTTTTTTTATCCATAGCTTATGGCACAAAGCCTGGCACATAGCACACCCTTAATAAATACTTGCTAGTTGCCAGTCACTGAGGATACGATGAAAAATGAAAAATGTTTGTGGCTCCTCAAACAGCCCATTTCATTATAAATTCCTCTAGAATTGACAGGTAGGTCTGTATTCCAGTGAATTGAATGAATGATCTTGGCCCTTTATCATCAGGATCACCTGGGGTGGGTGATCCTTCCTCAAAGAAGTTCCTCTGGTTGTGGTGAGAGCTCTGGCTAAGCAGTGGTGGGGTGAGCCAGCTGGCTGCCTTTGGCCAGGGCAGCTCACAGCCCTGAGGATTCTGGCTCCTTGGGACTGTTTCCATTGAAATCCCGGAGAGAGAGACACAGAGACGCTTCTCTGCACTTAGTCTTGGGACTGAAGTTTTCACCCTCTGAAGTCCCGAGGGAAGAAATAAGCTTGTTATTTTTTTAGCTAGGGAATGATGGGGCAGCTTTTTGGGGAACTGCCACATCTAATGGTGCCATTCATGTGACCCCTCTCTGCAGGAACACAGGGAAATGCCCCATGGGAGAAGGGGACATAGCGACAACAAGCCTCTGGTTACCAACCCAGCTCTTGGCCCTTTCCCTCTGGATTATACTTTGCTTTAGAAAGAAAAATCCTTCATCAGCAAAGAGATTTCAGCTATTTTGTTCTCATCTTTTGAGCATATTTGATATGGGTATTTTTTTTGGAGAAAATTAGGATCTTGGGAATTTGGGTATGGGGCATGACTAAGACATTTTATTGGCTCTTTTTATAGGAGTCTTTTGGCACATGGATGCTTTTCCTGCCCAGGCCCTTTCCTAACACACCTACACATTCCAACCCTTCAAAGTAGTCCAAAACAAGCATGCCAGATTTGCAGATGGTCCAACTGTTTTCCTTCATCTCTATTTTTGTACATTTCAGAGCTAAGAACCATAGAGTACCAGTTTTGATCACTGCTTATTGACTAACTAACTGGCAGGGGTTTCCAAAAGCCTTAACTCCCCTTTGGGCCACTTTGTGGACTGATAGTTAGAAAGGACATAAGAGATGATCCAATCCAACTTCTTCGTTTTGTGGATGTCAAAACTGTGCTCTGGAGAGATGTGATGGCTTACCTGAGATCATGTAGTAAGTGGTGTAGAGCGGAGATGTAGACTTGGAAGCTCTGCCCTCCAATATAGCCCATTTGGCACCATGGCACCCTGCAGTCTTACCCCCTTCTTTCCCTCATCTCTCATAGTCCTCCTACCTATGATATGTTAGGGAAATGACACCCATGGCTTCCCATTGCACCTTTAATCTTCTAGAGAGTTGAGGTCAGTCACGTGTTGCTAAAGCAATGATCTACCTGGTCATTCTTCCCTTAAACCAAAAAGCTTTCACCCCATACCTGAAATTTAAAGGAAAGTCTGAAGGTAAGGATCCTCTCCTTTTCACTTGCTGGTTTTTCTCTATCACATTCTAAGGGTTGGCAGGAATGTGAGGGGTTCTAAACAAGATCCAGATATAGATTTCCAATTTTTATCCCTCCCATGAGAATTAATGGAATTGTAGGACAGTTAGCCATTGCCTGGCCAAAGATCATCCTTTTAAAAAGTAGGACAAGCTCACTGGGGAGCCAGTCTAGACTTGAGACAGGAAACAGCTTTGAAGAGTGGGACCTCTGTAAATTGAGAAGGTTAGCCCTAACTGTTGGGTGTTGAGCTGGGATGAGGAACAAGCTTAGAGAACCCTGCCTAATGGAGATTCTGAGTCAAGGGGAAAAGCAGAGGGATACCAAGAGACAATAGGGCTCTCTGTAATGCTGGAGGTAGGAATGACCTTGACCACATGTTTTGTCTAAGTGTGTGCCTTTCTACCATTGTCCTCTTAGTATGTACACCTCCTTTTCCCATTGAGGCATGAGAATGCTATTATTGTTCAGACAATTTCATTTTAGTAAATGCCTTGACTTTGAGCTAATGATATCTACTACTTGATTATTATAGGGAATCTTACTGATGGGGGCTCACAAACTACAGTTTTAAACATCCAGATTTATAGAGCAACTTGAACCTAAGAATAGCCACACATTTCTATTCTGGGAACTCAATGTGGGAGAGGGCTAGTTTTTAGAGGAAGCCCTGTACAATTTTAAAAGAAATAAAATATTAAATATTGAATCTGACTTTAGCTAAAAGCACTTCAGGAGCACAGGCCAGGAGAAAATGATGATTTGTAATATTATAAAATATAAATGATGATTAAGAAAATAGATGCACCAAGAATAACTACCTAAAGGGATGATAACATTAACATCGGTTGGTTAAAATTGTTATTATTAGTGATGGTAATAATAGCTGATGCTTTTGTAGACTTTTTAAAGGTTGCAAAATATTTGAGATACATTATCTAATTTGTAAGCATTAGCTATAATTCTATATTGATACTTTAAAATTTTTTTCTAAAGAAAATCAACATTTTTACCCAGAAATTTAATTTTAGTCACACAAGCTTTTTTTGTGCTTTTAAAAATATTATTTCTGAATTTAAAAAACAATAATAACAACCACCAAGAAGTGTGTTAGCATTTTTTAGGTTTTTTGAGGCCTGCGACTTTCCCTCAAAAGACTGAAAAGAATGAAGGATCCACTTTAGAAACCTCTTAAGGAATTTAGAAGAGGAAGAGAAGCCCTGATTTGTCAGTGATTTGGGTTTTCTCCTATATCTCCCTTCCAGAACACCTCGGACTTCATTTATATCTTCTACTTACCCATCTAAGGATGGAGAATGAGCAGGGGTTAGTAAATCACTTAAGAGAGCTCAGATAATGAATTTGGACTCCTTGTGCTTGACCCTGCCTAGTAGAAGAAGTGGAGGGAGGGGTGAGGGTGTGCAGAAGTTGCAGGGAGTTGATTTAGACTCGATATAAGGGAGCACCCACAATAAGATCTCTGAAAAGTAGAATGGGATGCTTTGGGAGGTAATGAGCTCCCTGTCATCAGAAGCCAGGTTAGATGGCTACCAGTCAAGAATAGGATAGATAAAATTTCTGGGCAGATATGAATGGACCAGATGCCCTCTAAGGCTCATTCCAACTCTTGGGGCTCTGAGATCAAGTCCATTATCCTCATATTGGTCATGAAGAGCAAACTAGAAGAGATACTTTTGTTTTACTTTTTAAAAAATTAGACCTGCAGTCTATTATTTGAAAGAGCCCTTTACCCAAGTCAGAGAAGTTACCTGCTCTCTGTGGCAATGACCCAGCTCTGCCTTAGTCAGAGACCAGAACTCTGTCCCGTGCCTCGCCTATACTATTTCTTGTGGGTTAGGGTGCACTGGAATCCCCAAAGGATTGTTTAAAAATAGCTAGTGTTCTTTTAGAGAGGGAAGGTGACACGATGGCTAGAAGGATGAATTTAGAGCCAGACACGACTGGATTCAGTTCTCACCTCTGGCACATACTTGCGGTGGGGCCATAGGCGAGTTGCTTCACCTCCAGACCTTAGGGAACTCTCTAGGACTGATCTGCTAAATTTTAGGTCATAATGATCTCCTTTGACATATCTAAGCAGTATTCTGTTACCCTGACTATAAATTGGAAGCCTGTGAAGTCAGCCAGGGCAAAAGCCTTTTCTCCCTTGGATCTACCCAGTTTTGTAATCAGTGTAGTGGAAATGCCTTCTCTGCACAATGGAGGTTTGGGGAGTTGGTTTCAACTGCCCTTTCGAGCCCTAGGTCCTTGCAAGACCTGTAGACTTGGCAACTTGTGCATGAGTTAACCCAGGGTTGAACACTGAGCATGGGTGTGCACGGGAGGAAAACAAACCCCCAAACCCTTTGGGGGCAATCAGTAGAATTAAGAGCCTCACATGGAACCGCACTTTCTGTGGATATTGTCCAACCTTTTGAGTGCATCACGGGAAAGCTGGCTTCTCACATCTGGGAATCTTAGTAGCCTACGATCTCAATTTGAGTCAGTGGTATGATGTGGGCTACTGTGACCTGGGGTTCTATTGAGAGGCAGAGTCTGGAAGAAGGAGGTAACCTTGAAACAGGAGCTAGAAAACCACTTGGGAAAGGTTTTTGGTTTGGTTTGGTTTGGTTTTTTACTGGGGCTTATAGGAGGAGGTTGTGGCCCTTCTTGCCAAGGCAATTCCCTCTACTAGGGCCAAGGGATGCCGTTCCATCCTTCCTTCTTCAGAAGATTGCCCCATCTGCCATCCCTACTTTCTCATGAATCTTTCTCCTGTCTTTTGGCTGCTTCCCTGCTGTCTGCACAAATATCCACACCTCCCTGTCCTTCCAAACAATCAAACAAACAACCCTTGCTTGATCTGATTGTTCCCACTATCTTTCCTCTCTTTCATGTTTAAACTCCTGGAGACAACTGTCAACAATTGGTGCCCCCACTTCTTTTCCTCTTTCTTAATTCCAAATTCTCTACAGTCCCACTCCCGACTTTATCATTCAATGGAAACTCTCCTTCAAAGTAACAGTGATCTCTTGACTGCCAGATCTGATGAAGCATGAAGGTGCCAAAGCTAGCTGCCCCTGAGCAGGCATTTTTTTTCTGGCTGCCTCCCACACTTGGATGTCTCTCTCTTCTCGTGTCTCCCTCCTGGCTTCTCTGGCCTCCTCCAAATCTTGGCTCAGATCTTACTTTCCCTAAAAAAGAAGCCTTTCCTACTTCATATCAGAGGGAAACTCTGAGTTTACCTCCAATTTGCTCTGTATATGTCTTGTCTATCCATCGTCATTTGCAGATTGTTTCTCCATTAGAATGTAAGCCTCTCAAAGGCAGCGACTAGCCTTGCCTATCGTTGGTGCTTCGCTAAGTGCTTCACACCTAGTAAATGCTTCATAAGTGCTCGCTGACTTGACTTGACTGTTCTCTGCCCTGGTAAGACCTCATGGACTATTGTCTTCCTTCCTGGGTGCCATATTTTAGGAAAGCCAGATGTCAGTTAGATGGAGAATGTCTAGAAAAAAAAGATAGCAAGAGTAATGAAGACTTGCTAGTCCGTGTTACTTAAAGACTGATTGGGGGAACTAAGGGGCTCAACAGATAGAGTGCCAAGCTTGGAGTTGGAAGCACCTGGGTTCAAATTTGACCTCAGACACTCCCTAACTGTGTGACCCTGGACAAGTCACTTAACTTCATTTGCCTAGCCCTTACTGCTTTTCTGCCTCAGAACCAATACTTGTATTGATTCTAAGATAGAAGGTATGGGTTTAAAAAAATTGATTGAAGGCACTGAGGTTGTTCTGCCTAAAAAAAGAAGGTTATAGGGAGAGCAGCTGGTCTTGGGACTATTTATTACAAAGCTGTAAACATTCAGTTAGGACCTAGTGCTACAATATATTGGGGGTTCAAAGACAAATGAGGACATTTAAGAATTTTAAGAGTCTGAGATATGATTTTTCAGTTTTCTTAGCATCAAGCCTAATTATACTCTCTGCAACTTGGCTATAGTCAAAATGTGGGAGGCAAGATCTGAACTCAGGGCTTCTTGACATTTTGTAAGTGTTACAAAAGGCCTTTCCTACATCTCTCTCCTGCCTATAACTATCTGCCCTGCCTGCCCCCACATACCCCTGACTCTACTTTTCAAAACAGCCAAGACAATCCCAGGTGGGAGCAAAGGGGACCAGCCTTGTGGGAAGAAAAGGAGTGAGTCATACTCCAACCCCCAAGACTTATTTGCTCTTTGCTTGTCCCCAGGACAAATGGAGCCCCTTTATGTTCCAGGGCCTGACTCATCTCTTCACCCCACCTCTAGGTAGAGTCTAGGCCTGTTCACTGCCCCCAGATACTACAACCCTGCCCTAGTGATGAAGGGAGTGGGTGACCCCAGTCGTGTTCCTTTGAAAGGCAGACAGATCTTGCTTCAGATCTCTGGTTTAGCCCTGACTCGAAAAGTTTCCCAACTGGATCCAGGTGGAAAATAAAGAGGATCTTGGTTCTTTAGAAATTTCTAAATTCCTGGCAGTAAAAAGGGAAATAGATGAGTCAGTCCTGGGATGCGGGAGGAAAGGAAAGAGCCAGCTTAGTGTTCCTGGAAAGACCCACCCATCTCTTCTGGCCTGACCAGATCAGGCTCTAATCTTGCCTAGTGGAAGATTGGAATAGAAAGAGCACTTGTTTTAAGGTTAGTAGATCTGTCCAACTTCTGTCATTAGCTCTGTGACCTGGGCAAGTTATCAAACACCTCTGAGACTCAGTTTTCCCATCTGAAAAGGGAAAAGGGGGTGAAAAGAACTTTAAAGAGCTGCAGAAACATAAGCCTTTATTGGATACACAAAGCATTGTGGGGAATAAAACACATTCTATACATAGATTTGAGAAGTGAGGGCGCTCACAGTTGGGATGGAGGGAGGTAGTGACAGGATGTGACACTCCAAAACCAAACCCCAAAACATATACCCAAATAAATAAGTGATAAATCATATTCTTTCATCTGCATAGCATTCATCTGGATAGCACTTCTTTTTCCATAAGCCCCTCAGAATTGTTCTGGATCATTGTATTGCTGAGAGTAGCTAAGTCTATCACATTTGATCATCCCACAATATTGCTGTTACTGTGTACAATGTTTTCCTGGTGCTGCTTATTTCACTCTGCATCAGTTCATGGAAGTCTTTCCGGTTCTTTCTGAAATCATCCTATTCATAATTCCTTATGGCACTATTGTGTTCCATGACCATCATATACCACAGTTTGTTCAACCATTCCACAATTGAGGGAGATCCCTTTAGTTTCCAATTCTTTGCCACCACAAAAAAAGAGCAGCTATAAATATTTAGGTACAAACAGGTCTTGTCTCATTTTTAAAAATCTCTTTGAGATACAATGAAGATTCTTGATGAAGAGACTAAGGTGGTCAGATTTATCTTTTATGGAGATTATACTGGAATCTTCTTGAAGGATGAATGGGAAAGGAAACCTAGATCTTGAGCTAGGAATAGCACACTGTTATTTATATTTGGAAGAGATCAAAATATACCCCACCCCTTTTAAACTATTACTTTCCATCTTAGAGTCAAGACTGTGTGTTGGTTCCAAGGCAGAAGGGCAGAAAGGGTTAAGCAATGGGGGTTAAATCATTTGCTGAGGGTCACACAGCTAGGAAGTGTCTGAGGCTACATTTAACCCAAGACCTAGCTCTCAATCCATTGAGCCGCTTAGCTGCCCTTGAAAATATATACATGAAAACAAGGATATTAAAATCTGTAATATATAATATAGAATTCTATTACCCTAAGCCCAAGAAACTAGGTTTACTCAGCTGAGGAGAAGAGTTGAAAAAATCCAGACAATTGGCATGATTCCAATCAGAACTAAAATGGAGCTAGGGCCCTTAAGCTGAAAGTCTTCCACTTGGGAAGCCAAATTAGTGATTCAGTAGACCTCTTCTCTCTTCACCCTGAGCCTGCCTTCCTCTTTGTCTCTTCCCTCTCCTTTCACAACACACAGGATAGCTCTGAGAAACTGAATTCTTTTCATAAGAGATTCCTGAATTGTAAAGGTGGGATGCCCTATGATGGAAGCCACATGGTGCCCTAGAGAAAAGAAGCCAATATGGGCCATGGGTTTGGATTAAGTGGGTGAAAAATGACCATATGGACTGTGGCATGTGGTCTGATGGATAGAGCCCATACACAGAGCCCCTTCATCAGTATATCTGGGGTGGGGCTGGCACTGCAGATGGGTGGGGAGTTGGATCTCAGATTGGACAGGAATGAGAAAGTAGGTTCTATTGCATTTAGGAAATCAGGCAAGACTTCTAATGGTGGCACACTTCCCTGGTATGAGGACCATTGTTTGAATAATAAAATTCATCTGTCAGTGCTGTATGGATGTAAATCTGGAATGCCCCAGTCTCAGAGAAGTCAAAGTTACAGTTGCTCCAAAGGGTAATAGAGATACAAATGGTGAGCACAAACAGTTTATTACATGATTTCAATAATCAAGAAGCAGTATTATAAGGGGCATTGAGGAAACTTGTCATTGGCCAAGGAAGTGTAGTGAGGATGAGAGGGATAAGAGAGGGACTGGTAGCCATGTAAGGTAAAAGCACCTACCATATTGGGTAGACTGGCCCTCTGCAGAAGATGGATGAAAACACACGTGAGAAAGTATGGATAGGTGACAGTATGCCCCATCGTTGGGATAATGAGTGCCACCAGTGAGATCACAGTTCTTCAGAAATATTATTATCAGCCCTACTACTATTATAACTGTGCCATTTTGGTACTGTAACAGCCATTTGGCCAAGTCTTAGACCATACCTAGCCAAGGGGGTCCAAGTTGCTACAGACCATAGGAGTTATATTTCTTCCCAGGTTGGGAAGAGAACCTATTATGGGATCAGACCTGGAGGGAGTTTTCCCATTACCACAAGAGTTTTAAGTCTCTCTGGAGAGGGTCATGAAGAAGAGAGTCGAAGGGATAGAGAGATTTGGAGAGGTGGAGAAGGAAAGACTGAAAGAAGAGTGGGGATGTTAAGAGCTGGGATAGAAAGAATTAGCAGCACAGAGGCAAGAGACAAAGGGAGAAATAAAAGTAGAACTGGGCTTCCAGGAACCCTATAGACATCTCAGAGCAGAATATGTGGCTTGAAGCTATTGGTTGTTATCGTATTCTTTGAAGATAGCTGGAACTTCCAAAAAATGAGTTTTTTTTTCCCCATAACTTCTGTTTCCTATGTCTGTTCATTAATATATTTTTTTGTTGTTATTCAGTCATTTCAATTGTGTCTAACTCTTTGTGACCCCATTTGGGTTGGATTTTTTTTTGACAAAAAATTTTGGAATGACTTCCCACCACTGTACCAACTAGCTGCTCTATTAATATAATAACTAATATTTATATGTACCTACTATGTGCTAGGTACTATGCTAAGTGCTTTACAACTATAATATCAATTGATCTTCACAAAAAACCTTGGAGGTAGATATTACTTTTTATCACCATTTTACAGCAAAGAAAATGGAGGCAGATGTTAAGTGTTTTGCTTGGGGTCACAAAGCTAGTACATGTCTGAGTTTAGATTTGTACTCAGATCTTCTTGACTCTAGATCCAGTGAAGTGCTCTACCCACAACTCCACTTATACCTAACTGCCTCCATAAGTATCATTTACTCGGCCTGATTCTTTTTTTTTTTAAACCCTAACCATCTTAGAATCAATAATGGGTACTGGTTTCAAGGCAGAAGAGCAGTAAGGGCTAGGCAATGGGGGTCAAGTGACTTGCCCAGGGTCACACAGCTGGGAAGTATCTGAGGCCAGATTTGAGTCCAGGAGCTCCAGTCTCTAGGCTTGGCTCTCCATCTTCTGAGTTACCCAGCTGCTCCCTCTGTCTGATTCTTTACCTGGATATTTCTGGTAATCTGTATCCTTGCTTCAGCCATAAAGAAGGCAAGGGTCAGCTTAGCTAGGGATGAATATAAATGGAAAGCAACGCAGAGAGTCAAATCCCTGCCTGTTAGGAATTTTCCTAACTGGGGGCTCTGAGTGATTATGATTATACTTCTCACTTTTCATTTAATAGAAAACTGGGAAACATCAGAGAAGAGGGCCATGTGGACCCAGGGATCATCAGAGTGCCCCTCAGCTAAAAAATGAACAGGTTGTTCTAACAGTGGGTAGATGATTAAATCTCCAGTGATAAATGGGAGACTAGAGAATCAGGCCCTCCAATATGGTGGAGAGAGGACTTTCTCGTCCTGGTTCAGCTATCTATTACTCATTATGACCTTAGGCCAGTTTCTTCCTCTGAAAATCCAAGGACTTGGACTAGATGCCTTCTAAGATGCCTTCTGGCTCTGATCCATGATCACGTGGATTTCTCTTCCTGAAGCCTTTCCTGCCCTCTCCCCCCACCCCTAGATTCTTTATTTTGGGGGTTATCTGTCATATGTCACATGGTCTCCCCCATGGAAGCTCCTTGAAGACAGGGACGATTTGGTCATTGTCTTTGCACGCCCACAATGTGTGGTCTTTTATAAGTGCTTAATAAATGTTTATGGACTGGTTGAACCTTGAAGCCTTGATAGGTCTCATTTTCTCTGCAAATTGATTTTGATGAGCTCTTAAGATTCCTTCCAGTTTGAAATCCATGATCCTAAGCCTTTACCTTTTCAGTAGGAATCAGCCTGGTGTGGGGGAATTGTTAAGTAAGCATTTGTCGCATGGTCAAAGGTCTTGAGTTCAAAGCTTCCCTGCAGCTGCCAAAGTATGTGGGATTGATTGCATCAAGAGAATCATGAAGTTAGGAAAGCTGAACTTCCAAAAATATCTTGTCCTGAATTGGAGAGTCCAAAGATTTTTGCCTATATTGCTATTCATACGTATATATTTTTTTAATTATTAAGTATGAGAAAGTGAATATGCTCTTTTTGACTGGCTTATGCTCTCTCTCACTCAATTGCGTTTGTTTATTTGTTTCCTTTTTTATAGGAATGTAAGTTCCTTGAAGGCAGGCTCAAGCTCTTTTTCATTTGGGCTTTGCACATCTGGGTTCGAATGAATGAATGGGTCAATAGCTTTACAGAGTATAACCTCCACTGAGTTCTAAATGTCCTTTTTTTTACGTTTGTGTTTTTGCTCAGGACCTGCCTGTGAACCACCTCCTGATTTCGCTTAATAATGGAACCAAAAAAGCCTCCCGATGGCGGATGGGGCTGGGTGATTGTCGTGGCCTCCTTCTTTACTCAGTTTTTGTGCTATGGATCCCCGTTGGCAGTTGGAGTCTTATACATTGAGTGGTTGGATGTTTACAAGGAAGGAAAAGGAAAGACTGCTTGGGTTGGATCGCTCGCCAATGGAGTTGGCTTGATTCTAAGTAAGTAACTCTAAGCACATGCCTTATCTTGTAGTGGGAATTGAAGAAATCAAGATTAGATTCCATTAATGACCTCTGATTTGGAGCCTGAGGATGTGGGTTCAAATCCTGACTCTTCTACTTTCTACTTGCATGACTTTGGGCAAGTTACCCTCCCTTTCTGGGGCTTCTGTTTTCTGTTTTTGGTCATGATGGCCTCCAAGATCCATCCTCACTCCGCATCTGTGATCCTCCGATTCTAGCATCATCTCATAAAGGCATTCTTGCTCAAGCCTTGTGGGGTGAGGGGCATCAGGTGGTCTGTACTGCCATCCGATGGGTGTGGCATGCAGTACAAGGTCCTTCAGGCTAAGAAAGGAGTGTAGCTAGCACCCACACTGGGATGGATGGACATCCAGTTACTTGCCACGGTACAGTGGTTTGAACACAAGATATTCAGTTCAATTAAGCAACCATTTATGAAATACTTACTACTCTGGGAAAGTCACTGTGCCAAGGTCTAGGGATATAGAAGCAAGATCAAAACAGTTTCTGCCCTCAAGGAGCTTCCATTCTACCAGATTCTGACATGCCATCATGAGTCAAATCCCATCACCTAGACTAAAGCAACAGCTTGATGAAGCGGACAGGACAGGAACCTGGGTTCAAATTCCTACTTATGTGATTATTGACCCATGTAGGCAAGTCACATCACCCCTGTGGCTCAATGAAATTGTGGGGTTGGGTGAGATGCCTTGGTCCCTCCCCTTCTCTTCCTCCTCAATGTATTTCCACACTTGTCCAATATGAGTTCTTTTGATTAATAGGTTAATAATGTAAGCCATCAGTTTTATAAGGCAATCCTAACACTCTACACATTTGGTGGAGGTTTTAGTTTTTTAGTAGGAAGAGTGACCCCCAAACCTGTCTGATTTATGAGTTTGGAAATTTCTCCTAAGCATTATTATGTCTGAGATGTTAATGCCATCTCTCAGCAACTGAGCTCCTTTAAACAGATATCTAACTTAACCCCCTGCCCCCCGAAGCTATTTCTGTATCACTCATTAACAGAACTCTTGCAGAGTAGTTTGGACCATGACCAGTCTATCAGACTGAGCTCAGAAGGAGTCCCTTGGTATTGTGGGAAAGGCATTGGAGGAGACTCTAGTATTTCTGCCTCTTCCCAAGTACATGATTTGGGGAAAGTCACCTCCTCCCTCTGAACCTCATCTTCCTCCTCTAGAAAAGAAAGGGGTTGGATGAGCTGATATTTAAAGTCTGGCGACCACTGACTCAGGGCAGAAGACCAGCAGGACCCCCTGCTTCTTATTCCTACCTTCCTACCTCTCCTCCATTAGTAGATCCAACCCATTTGCCCCACCTCAACTTCCTGGTCTGCACCAGGAGAAAGAGATAGTTTCTCATCTGTCTTTGGTTACCAAAAGCTTGCGTAGGTCATGCATTTTGTAGACTGTGTTGCAGTGCTCAATGGCTGGTGTATGTCGAGCTTGCTATTTTCCTTATTCTTTTAATATTTAGTCTGTGTGGTTTTGAAGAGGATAAATGATGCCCAGATATAGAATTGAAAAATCATGAGTAGGCTCTTTTCTTTTAAACCCTCGCCTTCCATCTTAGAATGGATCAATACCGTGTAGGCAGAAGAGTGGTAAGGACTAGGCAATGGGGATTAAGTGACTTGCCCAGGGTCACACAGCTAGGAAGTGTCTCAGGCCACATTTGGACCCAGAACCTCTTGTCTCCAGGTCAGGCTCTCTATCCATTAAGATAGCCACCCAGCTACCCTGAGTAGGCTCTTTTTAAATCTGTAGCAGATCCAAATAGAGCATCAACATGCTGTGATCTGCCATTTAATAATGAAAATATTTAAGGGTGAGCTTTACAAAATCAAGGTCTTGGGAAGGACATTGCTAATAGCAGTTTATACTAGGCTCTGCTCTAAGATTCCTCCCCAGCCCCCATTAGTGCAGCAGATTGAAGTGAGAACATGGGTGGCCAATTAAAAATCTGTTGACATTTGGTTCAGTTCTTCTCTAGAGATGGTCATTTTTCACTTCTTTCCAACATTTTCATCCTTTTCAAAAAATTGTCTTTGATCCCCTTCCCCTACTTTTGGTCTAGGCCTTTGATCATTCAATCAACCAATAAACCTTCATTAAGCAAGCATTTACTACGTGCCAAGCAATGTGCTAATTGCTGGAGCTATCTAGAAAGGCAAAAAATAAAGTCTACTTTCAGAGAACTTCCATTCATTCTAACGGAGGAGCCATTGTAAATAATTAGAGACTTACAAGATGTATACAGCTCAAATGGAAGATAATCTCAGAGGGAAGGAACTGCTTTGGGGATGGGAAAACCTTCTGCAGATGACGGGATTTGATCTGAGTCTTGAAAAAGAAATCAGGAGATAGACGGGAGAAGGGAGAGCATCTCAGACATGAGGTGCAAATGGCCAGTGCAGACACAGCAAGTATATCTGAATTAGAAAGTATATGGAGAGGGAGTTGAGTGTGAAGAGATTGGAAGAGTCATAAGGGGTCAGGTTGGGAGGGGCTTTAAAAGCCAAAAGAGGATTTGCCAGGTGATCTTGGAGGCAAGAGGGAGCCACTGGAGTTGATCGTGAAGGGGATGACAGTTAGATCTGCTGTTAGGACAATCCTGTAGGCAGCTGATGGATTCCAGTGGGGAGAATCTTGAGATAGGGAGACCCCCTGGCCCAATAGTACAGCTGTTCAGGAAGGCTCCTTGGAAAGGTCCTGGGGTGAAGATGCAGCTGGAGGCAGCTTCAGGTATGTGGCCTGGGCTATAATTAGTCTAAGAAACTTGTGGTGTAGAAACTCCCTCTGACATGCAGATTGACAACTCCTCTGTAATTCTTAGAGTTGCCTACAGCACTGTATTACACATATGGGCTAACAATGATATAATCTGAATGGTAATTTCTTCATAATATAACTGAAAGTGATCAGATTAGGTAATTAGGTTGCCTTTAAGGTCCCTTCTAGCTCCAGATCTACGATCCCTATCGCCTTCCCTTAGGTTATCCTGAGCATTAATTAGCATTTAGACAGGCACTAGGGAAGTGCCAAAAGTACTGTACTGTACCCAGGTCAGATCCCAAGCAGAGTACCATGCGCAGAACTGGGTACCTGTCTCATTTCAAAGAAAACTTCCAGAAGCTGGAGAGCACAAAGAAGATGGCGGTCATGTTTGGTGAAGAACCTCAGGGTCAAGCCATGGGAAGATTACTTTAAGAAAATGAAGGTATTCTGATTGGAGAAGAAAAGACTGGGAGGATAGGGGGAGAGATCATGATCAATTAACCATCTTCAAGTATTTAAGGGATGGAAGAAGGACTGGAAGTGTTTTATTTGGTCCCAGAGAGCAGATCTAGGAACAGGTAGAAACTTCAGACAGGAGGATTTAGTTTGGATGCCAGGAAAGTCTTAGTGATGAAGACTTTTTAGGTATAGTAGCCTCTTCTTCACTTGAAGTCTTCAAGCAATCTGGATGATGGCTTTAGGGGGACGATCCTTGTTAGACGAGGCCCTGGGGCCCCTTCTGTTCTTGAGACTCAGCTTTTGTGACCTCCAAGGCCTCTTCTAGCACTCATTGAATAAAAGGAAGGAAAGAACCAATGAATGGACAATAAAGAAATAAATTCATATGAAATGAAATAAACAGTAATGGAGTTATTAAACTCTTATTGTGTGCCAAGAGCTGGGGATGAAAAATAGAAGTAAAGTCAGTCCCTGCACTCAAGGAGCTTCTCTTCTAATGGGGGGGGGCAGAGATAGCACCCTCAATATCATAAAGTATTTGTAAGCTATTTTTAGGGGTGCACTTTCATGCTCAGAATTTGTTTAGAAGTCTATAGCCTTGCAGATCCCACATTTGTTTGAGGACAGATTTGTACTTCTCCTCTAAACTCGATCATTCCAGTAATGCTCCTTCAGTGTCCCCGTGGCTCCTCATTCGGGTTGAAGAACAATGCCCACTGGATTTATTAACACAGCCCTGAAGTGATGACAGAACTTGAGGGCCTGCAGATAGATTAGGCCTCCAGGAGATCAGAAGTCCAGATGAAAAGCATACATTTCAATGGAGCATCTGAGGGTTGCTGGATACATGCTCCTGTTTGTGTTGGAAGGACCATTAAACGGACTGCTTTCCATTGGGTAGCTGACTTTTATGGCAATCCAGCAATAGCATTTTCCTTGTGAGTGTCACAGAAATATGTGAAATACACAGACATTCTCTTCTGGTGCCTCATTCTAGTAGGAAGGGGACGAAGAGCCTTGAATGCTATGCCTAAGCTCTAGCAAATTCTGCTTAGAAAAGCTTTGGATGTGGGCCAGGCAAGGTTCAAAGAACCTACCTAAATACAAGGAGTTCATTTCCAGTTTATCTGCTGAGTGATGATTTCAGTGGTAGCAAATCATAAAAAACATTTACTATGGCAGGGACTCAACCTGTGGTCCGTGAACCCCCTCAGCCTTGGAGGTAAAGCCATAGTTAGATTTCGGGGAATTGTGGACTCAGATGAAAAAAGGGGATTACTCCTGAATTTCTACCAATCTCTCACTGAATGCTACCATTGCCTTTAATGATGGGGTTTAAAGGCATTGCTTGAAGAAAGGGGCCATGGGTTTCCAAGTCTGTCAGAAAAGCCTGGGACGCAGAAAAGAAAGGCACTATGGATGCGCTCGACCCTGGTGGAAGGGATACTTGTGGGGTAAAATCGCAGATGGGATTTTGAGATGTGAAACGCTCTATAAACATGTCAGTTTGCTCTTTAGTTAAGTATTTCTCAGAATCTGCACATTGTCTAGAGAGAGGTAACTATCTGTATGTGTCCTTTGGCTCCATCTCTGTTGGAATCCCTTTATTTCATGGGAATAATATTCCTGTAATGAATGCTCAATCTCTGTTTCTGGATATTTGTCTGTTGTGCTCTCTCTCTCTCTCTGCCCCCCCACCTCCCTCTCTCCTTTTCCTCCCCCTCTCTCTGTCTCTGTCTCTCCCTCTCTCCTCTCTCCCACCTCTGTCTCTCTCTGTCTCCCTCTCTCCTTCCTCTCCCTTCTTCCCTCTTTCTCTCTTTCTCCCCATTTCTCTTCCTCCCTCCATCCCTTCCTCAATCCCACTCCTTTCCTTTCTTCCCCTCTCCTTTGTTTTCCTTTCCTCTCCTCTACTCTCTTTCTGTCTCTCTCTTTTTCTCTCTTTCTCTTTCTCTGTATCTGTCTCTGTCTCTGTCTCTCCCTCTCTCCTTCTCTCTACCACCTCTGTCTCTCTCTGTCTCCCTCTCTCCTTCCCCTCCCTTCTTCCCTCTTTCTCTCTTTCTCCCCATTTCTCTTCCTCCCTCCATCCCTTCCTCAATCCCACTCCTTTCCTTTCTTCCCCTCTCCTTTGTTTTCCTTTCCTCTCCTCTCCTCTCTTTCTGTCACTCTCTTTTTCTCTCTGTCTCTGTCTCTGTCTCTGTCTCTGTCTCTCTCTGTCTCTCTCTCTCTCTCACACACACAGAGCAATCAATTAAGCAATCAATAAATGTTTATTAAATACCTACTATGGTCCCAGGCCTATAATGGAGAAAACAATGGTAGACAAACAGGCAACAAGCATTTAGTAGATGTCTACTGTGTGCCAGGCTCTAGGGACACAAAAACAGCCAAAAACCAGTTGCTGGCATCACAGTCTAATGGCAGGAGGGTAGGTGGAAGACATGTGACCAACTACATAAAAACTATCCCTAGGCAGGGTAAATTGGGGCTGATCAGTAGAGGGAAGGTCCTGGTATTAGGGGGAATCTGGAAAGGTTTCTTAGAGAAAGAAGTTGAGAGTTGAAGGAAGATGGAGAAACCCAAAAGTGGAGACAAGAAAGGAGAGAATTCCAGGTGTGAAGGGGCAGCCCATAAAAATAAACAGAGATGCCTTTGCTTAAGTGCACTCCCTTTCAAATCTCCTTATGATTAGCTGAAAAGGAGAGCTAGCATGGAAACTTTTAGGTGCTATGTAAATTTGAAGTCATGATTATTGGTATTCCACCTGATTGAGGAGTCCTTTTTATCTGTAGGTTGACAGTGCACCCCATCCCCTGACTTTGGGGAGCACAAGTGGGAATTTGGGTGTAGTTGAGGTAGCACACCCACTAGGATGAGAAGATTCAGAGCTGGAAGGGGCTTTAAAGATCATTCAGACCAATCCTCCCATTTTTTCAGAGAAGAAAACTGAGGCAGTGAAGGACTAAGGAAATAGGCCAGGCTCACTTAGCCTGTCAGTATCTGAGGTAGGATTTGAACTTGTGTTTATCCTGTTAGCAAGACCTGTGTTCTATCCATCACACTACTTGCCTACCTCTAAGTCAGAGATGACTGGAGAGATTCTCTCCCTTTTTTTCTAACTTCTCCCATTTATTTGGTTCCCCCTTATGGGGGACAGTGTGGAATGTCAAAGATCAGGGACCAGAAGGAACCTCAGAGTCATCTTGTCTAGACACTTCATTCTAGAGATAAGGGAACTGAGGACCGAGAGGTTCCTGACTGTCTAACCCAGGAGGTTAGTGTCGGGCTGGGATTTGAGCCTGGGATCTCTGGTATCATACATAGTCCTTTCTCTTTTCCACTGTCCCATGCTTCCTCGCAACATGGTATTTATCAATGTCACCTTCATACACTTTTCTTAGTGATTTCATTTGAATCACAGAATTCCTATGTTAGTAGGAGACCCAAAAAGGAGAGGCAGTTCAATGGAAAACTCATAAAATTTGGGTTCTGGGTTCAAATCCTGTACTCTTGTGACCTTCATTCCTTTTACTTCAATGGACCATAGTTCCCTCATCTATAAAATGTGAAGTCAATGAGATAATTTCTAAGGTTACTTAGCTTGGAAATCATGTGATTAGTCAACCTGGTACCTTCATAGAAATCTCTTCCAAAGCATATTTGAGAAATGCCAAGAAGAGGCCATACAGCACCTCCCATTATGGAACTTATAGGAAGGTCTTCCCAAGACCAACCAAAGTTGTTGTTTGGCCTTTTAGGGCCATATAGAATGAGGTTCATCCTTCTTTCCTGTGATTTCCCAGGTGAGCCAATTCTCTCTGCCAATGTAGGCTGGCATTTTCCCTGGCATTTACCCAGTTACTTGACCCTTCAAAATAACCAAGATGTATTTAGTCAACAGCTGCTGTCCTGCTCACTCATGGAACCAAGGTTGTGCTGGGTGAGAATTGGGTGGTGCTGAAAATGCAGATGGCCTTGATGGCCCTTCCTGCTCCTCATTGATGCTTCTAAGGCCCCAGGGGACTCTAACCCTTCTCATTTTCTAAAATATGAAATAATCTCAGGCCGGGGATGGGGAATCAACTAACTTTTCAAACATTTTAATGAAAGTTCTGTTGTTTTGTTTTGTTTTGTTTTGTTACTTTTAGGTCCCCTCTGTAGCCTGTGTGTTCAATCCTTCGGTGTGAGACCTGTTACCATATTCAGTGGCTTCATGGTGGCTGGGGGCCTCATGTTGAGCAGTGTTGCCCCAAATATCTACTTCCTGTATTTTGCCTATGGAGTCATTGTTGGTAAGAGACCTCATCCCCATCCCATGACTTCAACCACATGGAAACAAAATACCTTCCAAATTTGTTGGGTGTGGTGGTGAAGGATCAAATAAAAACAGAGAGAGATTTAGATATTGTCTTTGTTATATCATCTTCATTTCTGAATATATCCCTCCTCTTTCCTCTCCATTATAAGAAAAAAGAATAATAAGAGTCAAAAGAATAGCAATAATAGTTAATAATAGCGAATATCTAGGCAGCTAGGTGGGCAGCTAGATGGCACAGTGGATAGGGCACTGGGTCTGGAGTCAGGAAGACTCTTCCCGAGTTCAAATCTGGTCTCAGACACTTATTAGCTGTGTGACCCTAGGCAAGTCACTTAATTCTGCCTCAAATTTTTCATCTGAAAAATGGGCTGAAGGAATAATGGCAGTAATTCCAGTATCTTTGCCAAGAAGACCCCAAATGGAATCATGAAGAGTTGGACACAACTGAATAAGCAATTATTGTGTATTATTATTATTATTATTATTATTATTATTATTATTATTATTATTATTATCCCTGGCCTTTCTGACTCATATCCTCCCCCTGATAAGACATGAGGAGAAGAACCACCAAAGTCTCCTAACAGGGTTCCAAGAAGGGGACTGTATTTCAGTCATGGCTGTTCAGCCTGGTCAAACATCCTGAGGCAGGGAATGGCACCTGCCATGGGACAGGACATGACCAATTGGCTACCTGTAGCTGAAACACAGGGTGCATTGGAGGAGGGTTGTGGGAGCTGCTAAAGTGGAATCATCTCTGTTAATTAGGAAACCTGGAATCGAAATACTCCTTCCTTGTTTTGCCAACAGACTCCACTTTCTCTTCTGTGATCTTTCCTTCATATCTTTATGGTCCTTTGAGACTGGCAGGGAGAGACGATTTCATAGCCCAATCCTCCTCCTTTAATTACACAAATCAGGCAAAATTGGTTTCTCTTTTATTCCCCCAGCAGAAGTGAAAGTTTTATTGGCCTTTTCCTAGAACTGTCATAAAAGAAAATGGCCCTTAGTTTGCTCTTGACCTCCAGTTACCTTAAAGTACTTCTCTGTGACTTCCTGTGGCATTTGTGTGGACGTTACCCTAAAATGGTAATGGTTGTCAGCATCTAGAGAGTCTCTCCCAAAACACTGCCTGCAGGTATTGTGGCCCCCTTGGGCACTCTACAGAGTTCCTCAGAGTCATGCTTTGTTAGGCATAAAATTAAATATACAGGATTGCAAAAGAAACCAATTAGACTGAAATAGAGATAGTGGTTTGCTGGTAAATGTTTAACAATCAGCTCTATGACTTAGGCATACATAGAGAGCATTTAATTCACATTATTCACATCTTTGCTGGAGCTTTTTAAAGAATAGACAACAACAGGACAATAATTGAACCCTGGTGTGTAGCATTTAATAATGTTTGAAGTGTCAATGTTCACAAAGAAAATTTAACAACTGAGCTTTCTGGGTCTCTACTGCTGGCACCAGCATGTGTCTGCATAGAGCTATCCTCCCCCTTTCAAGTTCAGGTGAAGAACCTCTCGTCTACACTCTGGGAACTATCTGGGTATTTGGAAACCTATCTGGTGCTGTGTAAGAGGCAAATGAATTATCTGCTTCCAGACCTCATCTGTAAAATGGGGGAATGGGTGGAATAGACTCCCACAAGGTCCCTTTTTGCACTAAATCTATGATTATAAATCTAAATCTGTGAGGAACTCTCTATTACTCCAAAGGGTCCTGACTGCAGATACTCTGAAGGTTCTCCTCCCAGAATAAGTAGCTTCTCTCTGAACCGAAGTTCAAATCTGACCTCACACACTTACTGACTGGGTGATCTTGGGCAAGTAATTTAACCTTTCCTGTCTCAGTTTCCTTATCTATAAAATGGGGATAATAATAATACTTATTATTACAGAGTTATCATGAGACTCAAATGAGATATTTGTAAAATATTTAGCACAGTGTCTGGCACATAATAAGAGCTATAGGGATGCTGGCAATACTATTATTAAAAATACAGATAGCTGATAGAAGCTACGTGGCTCAGTGTATGGAAAGCCAGGACTAGAGATGGCAGGCCCTGCTTTCAAATCTGGCTTCAGACACTCAGAAACTCAGGTCTCTATACTTCCTAGCTGTGTGACCTTGGATGAGTCATTTAACTTTCTAGCCTTTACTGTTCTCCTGACTTGGAACCAATATATAGTATTGATTCTAAGATGGAAGATAAGGATTTAAATTTATATACATATATATATATATGATGCATTTTTATATTCTATATATTTACAACCTCAACTCCAACTCCCATCTTGTCATATGGGTATATATGGATATCTACATACAACCATTTAAATCTAATAAGTTTGGGGATTTTTAGTACCTGTCTTTTGCCAGCTGTTGCCCTAAGTGCTTGGGATTTCAAGACAAAAAGCAAAGGGAGCCTTACCCTTAAGGAATCACTGAAGAGAAAATAACAGAGGGTTTCTCTCTCTCTCTCTCTCTCTCTCTCTCTCTCTCTCTCTCTCTCTCTCTCTCTCTCTCTCTCTCTCTCTCTCCTTCTCTCTCTCTCTCTCTCTCTCTCTCTCTCTCTCTCTCTCTCTCTCTTCCTTCCTTTCTCTCTCTCTCTCTCCCCCTCTCTCTCTTTCTCTTTTCTCTTCCTTCCTTCCTTCCTTCCTTCCTTCCTTCCTTCCTTCCTTCCTTCCTTCCTTCCTTCCTTCCTTCCTTCCTTCCTTCCTTCCTTCCTTCCTTCCTTCCTTCCTTCTTTCCTTCCTTCCTTCCTTCCTTCCTTCCTTCCTTCCTTCCTTCCTTCCTTCCTTCCTTCCTTCCTTCCTTCCTTCCTTCCTTCCTTCCTTCCTATTTTGGCCCAAGTTTTAGCAAGGAAGGCAGAAGACAAACTTTAAAAGTAGGGATCATGACTGAAAGCTTGTCAGACTAAAATGAAGCTCGGGCTGTCTTGACCAGAGTAGATCTGGGTTTAGGCCAGACAGCTGAGGTTCATGGATATAGCTTACTTCAAACAGGCTGCGGTTTCACTAGGGAAGGGACTGATGCAGATCTTGGGGGCCCCACACTGTTGCTGAGGGTTTCAGGAGTTGCTGTGGCCCAAAATAATCACCACCTGGTAGCTCACCCCATGGCTTGGGTGTCTCTAATCTTAACCCGGCTGGTCTGTGAGTGTTAGAAACACAGTCTGTTGCTCAATTTGTCCTTGAGGTTTTTCCAGATTGGTAAGACTTGTCAGAGTCTGCACTCTGATGTGCATAGCTTTTGATCTAATTTACCCCCATACCAAGATGAGGTATCACAGTTGGATTTTATTGGAATATTTAACTGCCCTCCACTAAAACCCTGGCAGAGATAAGGAAGTAAGAATAAGGAAATGAGTCAGTAACTGTTAAAAGGAGGAGTGACTACTCACTGGGTTACATATGGGCGTAGCCATCCCTAGAAGATGGATTGATTGTCAAAGAACCCAGAATTGCACATTTGGAAGGTTCCCAGCAGGTCTTTTAGTCCAGCTCTTTCTACCTCCAACCATTTAGTCACCATCCAACACAACATGAAAAGTGGTCTTTTACCTCTATATAAAGATGTTAAATGACTTCCCAAGGTAACCCATTCTTCTTTGGGCTCGCTGTAATTTTTAGGACGTTTCCCCTTACTTTCTTGCTTGTTATTGAGTTGTTTCAGTTGTGCCCGACTCTTCATTACCCTCTTTGGGTTTTCTTGGCCAAGAAACGGGAGTGGTTTGCCATTTTCTTCACCAGCTTATTTTATAGATGAGGAGCTGAGGCAAACAGGGTCGTCCAAGACCAGATTTGAACTCATAAAGAGGAATCTTCCTGATTCCAAGTCCAATGCTCCATCCACTGCTGTCTCTTACATTAAGCTTAAACATGCTTCTTTGAAACTCTTCCCTTTTTGCGCTTGTTTACCCACTAGAAAATAGAATGGGTCTAACTCTTCTTCTCTTGAGTGAGAGCCTTTCAGATACCCGAGAAATACTTCTGTGTCCTCTTGAGTCTTCTCCAGACTGAATATCCCAGTTTTTTCCACTGATCCTCACATGGCATGAACCTGGGGCCCTTCACCAGTCTGATTGCTCTCCTTGGATTACTTTTCCATTCATCTGTGTCCTTCCCAATACAAGGTGTCCAGGTTCATTTGTTTAAACAAAGGTGAACTTAAGCAAAAATTTAACTGAAGAAAGACAAGAAAATAGAATGAGAGGTGAATTGTAATCTAAGGAAGAAGCAACTAGGATTTCTTTCTTATTTATCAAAGAACGCAGGTTGCATTGCTCAAGCAGTCAGTTAAATATATATTAAACAGTTACTTTGGGCTGAGCAGTGTTCAGCAGCAGGCAGAGAAAGTCAGAAACAGAACCTGAGGAGTTTTACATTAATGATGGAGAAAAATATTAAAAAAATTAGAAACATACAAGATATACACAGAGCCTTTGGAAGATTATCTTTGAGGGCAAGGTATTAGCAGCAGATTGGAGGGGCAAGAAAAATCTCAGCTTGAAGGAAGCTAGGCAGGTGGAGGTGAGAAGGAAGAACATTCCAGGTATGGGGATTAGCCAGTGCAAAGGCAAAGAGATGATAGCTAGAGCATCATGAGGGAGGAAGAGCCAGTAGGCTAGCTACTATGGATGTGTGGTAAAGTTCAGGGAGGAGAATGAAGTGGAAGAAGCCTAGAAAGGTAGGGAAGTGGAGATGACATAAAGATACAGAGAAATTTCTGACTTAGTGAAGGGGGAATATCTAGATATAACCATTAAGATTGAACCCTCTGCTCATGGGATCCAGGGGAGATGTGAAGAAATCTATGATCTTGAAACTGTCCATAGTTTGACAAAGCCACTAGTCAATCGTGGCCATTATCAAGCAGCTATGACTTTGCATAGAAGGGTCTGTCTTACCCATGGGATGTCTGTGGTTTTCTGTTTTAGGTCTTGGATGTGGTTTATTATACACTGCATCAGTGACCATCATATGCCAGTATTTCGATAAACGCCGCGGTCTTGCACTTGGCCTGGTTTCAACAGGTAGGTTTTCTGCTTTTATAGGGGGTCTGCAGCCTTCAAAACGTGCCCAGAAAATATGAGCCACAGACAAATGTACTCACTTCATCATTCCCTGGGGGTAGAAATACAAGTACTTGATCCCCTCCTTTCTTCACTCAAGAGAAACTTCCACTCACCTTGTTCTATGGGGGTAATGCCCTGTCTAGTTGGATAACATTTAAGATGGATCCAGGATCTCATTCAATGTTGGTGTATGTTTTGTTTCCCCCCCAATTAAGGGAAGAGCAGAGAATTCTGCTTGGCATCTCAATGGGTTTAATCACTGCCTGTTCATTCATTCATTCATTTATTTATTCATTTATTTATTCATATTCTCTCCATGGCTGAAGATTGCAACCTATCCACACCTGCCTTTTTGTCTAAGTCCCTTCATAAATCCTCTATAAAAAACTTTAATGCACTAATGGGGTCTTCCTTATCCTCTAACTGTTCACCTTTCCTCACTCATATTTGCCACAGGGCTAATCCACTTTTTTTTTCTCTCATTATATCTAGCCCAATGAAGCTTTTCATGACTCTATTCTCATTTGTGCCTTTGTTTCCAACATCCTACATCTTGATTACATTTACAATGCATCTCTTTATTGCCCTTTGGTGACCTATGAAAATGTAATATCAATAGAAGTTCTCAAGCCTCTAACAAAAACCAAAATAGTAACTGTGCCAGTATAGAGGCACTGAATCTATAAGTTTAATATGGTAGGTTATTTCTTGGGCTTTTGACTATGTATGATCTAGTGTGAAGATATGTTCACTAAAGGAGCCAAATTTACATTTACAAATTTATTTTTCTCCTCTCCCAATTTCAAGTGAATAATTTAGAAAAAAGATGTCTAGTTTTCTTCATTTTTTCTTGATGTGAGATTATGAGCACTTTTTTTTGAAGGAAATAAAATAAAATTTTACTGTTAGTGACTTCATTCCTTAAAAGCTGATGTTATAATTTCTAAAAGTTATACTTGGAGCTACACTAATCATTAATGGGCCTCATTTGCCTCAGAATTAGACAATTGTATCAATTGTTCTCCAAGGAATAAAAGTAATAGCTCACTTATTTATAGTGCTTTAAAATAAATCTCTTTATTCTACAGCTAGTGCTCTATCTGCTGTAAATTATTATTGCCAATAAAAGATAACTGATGTGTATACATTACCTTGAGCTTTCTAAAGTGCTTTCTTCACAACAACTCCATGAGGGAGGTAATATAAATATTATCTTCATTTTATAGATGAAAGGACTCAGAATCAGAGAAGAGAAGTCACTTACCCATTATCACAAAACCAGTGGCCAAACTGGGACCTGAGCAGAGATGTTCTTTGGCATAGTCACTCTCTTAGCATGACAAAAGAACCACATTGCATTGCTCTGTGTTTAGTTTTTGAAAATCTTGTAGCAAATTCAATGGGAACATGATTCAGATAAGAGGTAGCATAGAATAGGGGAGCCTAGACAAGCTGGGTACAAATCTAGCCCTTGAGACTTGCCAATTTGTGTGACTCTGGAGAAGTCATATCATCTATTAGTACTCCAGTGTCTTCATCTGTAAAATTAGAATAATAATTTCACCTACATCCAATGAGATAATATATATTACATGCTATATAAATGTTAGCTATTATTATTCCTCTTAAGAGGTAAGAACTTGAGGACAACAGAATCCGAAGACTGACATTTCCCTCTTAACAATACTCAGCAAAATGTCTTACATCAAAATATTTTACTGTGCATTGTTTTCCAAACATTATATAAATGCCGGCTGCTACTATTATTATTGTTATAATTATTATTGATTATATAACTTCAATGGAACTGTCATCTCCAGGAGAATGTATGTTCCTGAAGACATTTTTTTGTATTCATGTATTTATCTTTGCCTTTGTATCCCTAGCACCTAGCAAAGGACCTCAATTTTCAGTATCAGAATTAATGCTTTTGGAATGAACCGAATGAATGCATGAGTGAAGTAATCTCATGTGAATTAATTTCCCTCTTATAGTACTATAGGAATTTCATTCACTTCTTCTCTAGTGGGACTCTTGCCCATGGCCTCCCATAAATTTCCTGTAAAAAGTTCACTTAATATATTGAGGGCAAATAGGAGAGATTTTTCGAGATCAGGAGTTCTTCACCTATTTTCGTGTATTGGCCACGTGATGATGCCTATGGAGCCCTTCTTAGAATAATATTTTAATGCAAAAAAAATGATAGGATGACAAAGTCAGCTAATGAAATCAAATTAGAATGAGCAAAATATTGTTTAAAAAGCATTCCTGGACCCCGGTTTAAGAACACCTGCTCTAGATCTCAGGACATTGTGGCAATGCCCAGGTAGTATATGGAATGCCAATCCAGCATCACTCCTATCTTTCTTTTTTTTTTTTAAAACCCTTACCTTCCGTCTTGGAGTCAATACTGTGTATTGGCTCCAAGGCAGAAGAGTGGTGGCAATGGGGGTCAAGTGACTTGCCCAGGGTCACACAGCTGGGAAGTGGCTGAAGCCAGATTTGAACCTAGGACCTCCCGTCTCTAGGACTGGTTCTCAATCCACTGTGCTACCCAGCTGCCCCCTCCTATCTTTCTTTTCACAGCAAAATCTCTTGGATGATATCTATAAAGTGTGTAAATGATCAACAAATATAGTTTTATGCCTTTCACTTCCCCAGCCTTGCAACTTTGTACAGATTGTGTTGAATTTGGCAGATGCGAGCATCTGGTAAATACTAGGAATGTTGATTGTTTTTCTCCCCAGGAGACAGAAACCAAAATCTCCAGAGCTCTCTGAGGTGCCTAATGGTTCAAGGTACCAAGCTCAGAGCTTTAGAGTAGAATAGTTAGGTGCTCTGAATGGAAAAAATTGCTAATAGACCTCTAAAAGTACAGAAGGTAGGGTGGGATTTTAGAACAGTTCCATGGGTTGTTTAGAAATTTTCAAAAGATGTGTTTCCCTACAAAGCTATCATCTTGTAGCTACTCTGCATGTTTGGAGTGGTCAGTTCTGGGTGCCATTTCATAAGGAGAGCACTGATAAGCTGGAGAGAGAATGACCCAAAGAGGAGATCCAAAAAAGTGGAGGTTTTGAGTTCAAGTCATATGAGGATCAACTGAAGGAACCAGGGGTGTTTAGCCTGGAGGCATGAAGGCTAACTTCAAGTATAGGAAGGATTATTATGTGGTAGTGGGACTGGATTCATTTTGCTTGGCCCCAAAGGGCAGAACAAAGGACACTGGGTAGGAAGGTAGGATTGATGTAAGGGAAAAAATGTCTATTGGATTTCCTTGAGAAATAGGAGGAATTCCCCATCATTGCATGTCTACATATGATGGCTTCCCACATTCCCACATCAATTGTAATTCTTCAGCAGATGAGACCTAAACTAGCTGTCCACTAAGTTCTATGAGTCTCGAAATGTACTATTTGGAATCTTAAAAAAAAAGATAACATTGCTCATAGCCTCAGGGAATAAATCATTCACTCATTGAGTCATCAGTAAAAATTCATGAATCACCTACGATATGCCAGGCACTATTTAAGTGATGGGGATACAAAAGGAGACAAAAGACAGTCCCTGCCCTCAAGGAGCTCATGATCATTTAACATATATTTCTTATGCACCTACTATGTGCCAAGCACAGTACTAGGTGCCATGGATGGAAAGATCAAGACAAAACCCAAATAGTCTCTCTTCTCAAGGTGCTCACAGTCTACTTATTTCCCATTTCTAACTTTTGGTTTTCTTTTAAAGAAGAACTTGAGAGTAACCATCAATAGTTACAGAAGGGGGACCTAAGATCCTCAAGGAACATAGCTTTTTGCAGCACACTACATACCCATGAACCACTTGGCCTATTCCTGGGCATCTGTGACTGACAGATGGATGTAGATGGAATATCCTTGGTGAAGAATGTGTTCCTGGAGTCAGGAAGACCTGAGTTCAAATCCAGCCTTAGACCATTATTAGCTAAGTGACCTCTGGGCAAGTCATTTATCTTTTGTTTACTTCAGTTGCCTCATCTGTAAAATGGGGATAAAAATAGCAAGTGCTTTCCAGCATTGTGGTGAAAACCAAATGAGATAATTGTTCAGTGTTTAGCATAATATCTGGCATGTAGTAAGTGCTACATATGAATGTTTTCCTGCATATATGTACATGTACAAATTCAGATGGAGGAGAAATGTACATGTGTATGCATGTGTATAAAAATAACAACACAACACACATACATGATCCCTCTATATAAAGCACATATGTAGAGGGAATAAATACAAAAATGTGCAAAGTAGTTCAATGCATGGCAGCTTGGGAGGGTGAGCATAAGTCATTGGCAGGATGAGGGAAAGCTTCATGTAGAAGGTGATGCATTGTCTGAAAGGGGGAGAAAGTCCTAAAAACTAGGTGATTAGGAGGGACTCCTTGGAGGAGGTGGCACCAGACTTTGTTTTGAAGGAAGCTGAGGGCTTTTGAGAGGAAGAGAAGGTGAGAAAGTAATGTATGGCAGATGTGGAGGGTCACATTTGCAAAAGATGTCAGCTCAGAGAATGGACTGCCAATGTTAGGAAATGGCTCCCACGCCAGTTTGATGGGAAGGGAAAAGGCACAAAGGAGACCAACGAGAAATAAGACAGCATAGATATTTGGAGGTCACATTGTGGAAGACCTTATGGAACAGGCACAAGACTTGATGTTTCATTCTGGAAGGAGCCAATGTGCAGAGTGACACAGTCAGCTCTGTATTGTAGGAATATCAATTTGGTTTCTGTTCTATTGTGGCCCAACAATGAGGGCATCCCTCCTGGAGGGGGCCACAGGTTTCCTTTGTCTCCCTTTGCTTTCTCCCAGTGGAGTCCGAGTGCCAGCTTGTCCACCGTGAGGGCTCAGTCTTGGGGCTCTCTATTTCTGAGCTGAGGAAGGGGACCACCATGGCGTCCCCTTTGGGTCAAGGCAAATAGGCTGGGTTCTTTGGATACTCTCCAGGAAAGACTACGATGGAAGCAAGCAGGGAGTGATGCGTTAGTCACCTTCTAATGAGGCACAGGAGGTACAGAAGGTGGGCCAGGAGGAGACCTAGGATGGAAAAGGGCACAGTCACTTAGATAACCTGGAATCAGGTTTGGGAGCACATGGGTGACATAGATCTAAGGGGGGAGGTCCCATTTTTAACAGAGTTTTGATGAACTTATCCACACCATCTTAGGATTAGTTCATGACCATCGGTTTCATCTCTGAGTTACCAAAGGTTCCCTTAGGATTCCCTCATTTACATCACGTTTTGCTGGTTTTACTGCTACGTGTCTGGAGCTTATCTGTGGATGGAGTACAATTCATAAGACCTTGCTAGCTTCCCTTGATTTAGCATGTTTTCTCAGGATGTGGCCTCAGTTAATTTACGAGGCCATTTTGCAAGCCCTTTTACATTCTTTTTTTTAAACCCTTACCTTTTGTCTTAGAACCAATTCTGTGTATTAATTCCAAGGCAGAAGAGTGATAAGGGCTAAGCAATGGGGGGTGGGGGGGAAGAGGGTCAAGTGACTTGCCCAGGGTTACACAACTAGGCAGTGTCTGAGGCCAGATGTGAATCCAGGACCTCCCATCTGTGGTTCTGGTTCTCCATCCATTGAGCCATCCAACTTCACCCCCCTTTTACATTCTTAAGTCTATTATTGTTATCTTCTTCTGGCTTCTTGGGTGCCTACTAAACTCACTTGAGGAAGGAGGGAGAGACAGTCAGGAGGACCAGATACAACTTCATTATAATAGCTTTGGGAAGCATCTTGGTGAGGGGAGAGATTAGTAGCAGAGAAACTGCTGGGAATTTTGCTTACTTATCTACTGGCTAAAAAGAGTCATGATTTAATAGCATGTATGCTTTTAGAGGGCAGAAACTAGTCTTTTTTGTCTTTCTATCCTCAACCTGGCATATAGTAAGTGTTTAATAAGTGCCTAGTGAATGAATGAATGAATGAATGGATGGATATACACTTATCCAGAATGATTTTTGTAAAATATCAAAGCATTTAGAATTTCCCATAAAAATGGCAGCCACATATAATCGAACGTAATGGACTTCTCCATTAGTGGCGGTGCAATGTCCCTGAACAATTTGCAGGGATCTAGGAGAAAAAAACACTATTCATAAGCAGAGGACAAACTGAGGGAGTAGAAACACTGAGGAAAAGCAACTGCCTGAATACAGAGGTTGAGGGGACATGACAGAGGAGAGACTCTAAATGAACACTCTAATGTAAATACTATCAACCTAGCAATGGGTTCAAATCAAGAAAACATGTAATGCCCAGTGGATTTATGCGTCGGCTATGGGGGGTGGGGGAGGAAAAGAAAATGATCTATGTCTTTAATGAATAATGCTTGGAAATGATCAAATAAAATATTTAAAAGGAAAAAGAAAAAAAAATGGCAGCCACGCTTGGTGGAAAAGATGACATGAGATGCCCAAGCTTGGCTTTGAAGTTCTCCCTCAGTGTGAGTCATTAGAGAAAGTCTGAGCTGTCTTCTTTTCCTTTCTAGGGTCAAGCATTGGAATTTTCATATATGCTGCACTTCAGTTGGAACTGGTTCAACTATATGGATTAGATGGGTGTCTGCTCATTGTGGGTGCCTTAGGGCTGAATATATTACCTTGTGGCATTCTAATGAGGCCCCTGGGACCCTCTGATTGCCCGCAGCCTGAAAAAGCCCCTGTTGAAAGTGTTTCAGCCCAGTACTCCATTTACAAGGAGAAAGAGAAGGTCCCAGAGGAGCACATTAGCATGCTTGAAAAAGGCTACAGTGAAGAGAAATTTGGGAGTCCCTTGGTCACCAGCGACTCCAATCGGGAGAGTCCATTCCACGAGAAGGAGGTAGCCACAGTGCAGACAAAAGAAACTGAGGTTTACAAAAAGAAAGAATCAGAACAGAAGAATTTTTGTAAACAGCTGGCCAAGAAAAACTGGCAGAGGTGCCAGAACTACTGGACAGAGACGGTGTCCTTATTCAAGAATCGAGTCTTTTCTGCCCTTTTCATCGCCATCTTGCTTTTGGACATCGGGGCCTTTCCCCCTTTGCTGCTAATGGAAGATGTCGCCAGAAGTGCCAATGTGCCGGATGAAGACTTTGTCATACCCCTCGTGGCAGTCTTAGGCATTATGACGGCCATTGGGAAGTTTCTCTTAGGAGTGCTAGCTGACTTAAAGTTCATCAACACTTTATATCTCTATGTGGGCACCTTGATACTGACCAGCATGACCTTGTGTGCTATTCCCTTTGCCAAAAGCTACCTCGGATTGGCAGTCCTTTCTGGGTTAATAGGATTTTTCACTGGCAACTGGTCCATCTTCCCATACGTGACTACCAAGACCGTGGGAATTGAGAAACTGACCCATGCCTACGGGATTTTAATGTTCTTTGCAGGAGTTGGAAATTGCCTGGGACCACCCATTGTCGGTAAGGTTTGGGGGGGTTGGGCCATAACGAAAAGCAGCCAAATCTGTTTTCTTTTCTTACTCATCAATAGGGCAGCCAACAGTCATTTACTGAGCCCCTGTTACAGACCAAGTATTTGGTGATCCAGAGAAAAAAGGGAAAGCAGTGCTGCCTTCATGGAGAGTACATTCTCTCTTGGGAGGCAACACGTACATGTCAGAGTATAGAGGTGAAATCCACAGAAAGTGTGTGGAGGGAGGGTGGTGTAAGGGCCATTCAGGGAAGATGGGCACCTCTTGGTGTCTGCTTGTCACCCTCTTATGATGGCCCAAGACCTCTTGTGACCATGAGAAGTCATAAGAGGATCTCTCCTGAGGTCCAAGAAGCTGTAGCATGCACAAGGGGCCACCTCCTCCGCTTTCCCCGTAAGGCACTGAAGAAATGAACACCTTCAGGGAACTTCCATTCTACTGGAGGCATCTGTCTCATCTCTGCAGTAACGTATACTCTTGCACTCACCAAATGCAGGTGAAATGATAAAGAGAGATCCCAGAGCACTTGTAACCAGGGTAGGATGATGAGGGCTTTTCCCCAGGGCAACAGATTTTGAGCAGGTGGAGGACACTTGCAGTGATCCTTGAGCAGCAAAGAAACAGAAGAATTAGTCCAAGATGACCTCTGAACCACTGCACCCTGGGGAGCTTTTCTCTTCATTTGACTTCCCTCCTACTCCTTTCCGCCATTAACTTTGGTCCTCCATGCATGCCTCTCAGTTCCTAGAGTTCATCTGAGGGCTCATTTTGGGTAGCTTGTTTCCAGCAGAGTTTGTGCTGACTCAGGCACAAACCTGCTAATGACAGCTTTGGCTTTCCGATGTACAAATTACCTTTCTAGGATATCCAGTGATGTCAGTGGTGATAATACCATTATTCCCATTTTTCTGGATGAGTAAGGTGAGGCTCCAAGAGATGAAGTAATTTGCCAAGGGCCAGACGGTGTCAGAACTGGTCTTTGAACCCATGACTCCTGACTCTTTGCTATATCTTTCCATCTGGCTGCCTCCTGACTGGTTTAGAATATTTTTTTACAAAATTAAGAAGTCATTTCATCTGTTGTAACCAATGTTCTACAATGCCTCTTGGGTAAAGAAGTCCTCTCTGGAGTCAAGATGTCATTACTTCCTTCCCTAGCACTGGAGGAAAAAATCCAACCTCTTCAAGAGAGTTCTAAGGTCAGCTTCCAAAGGCACAGAGTTTCACTGTTGTGTCTAGGGCATACAGAAGAGATAGGAGATTAGCTTGGTGGGACTGTAGACTGCCATAAGGGGAGTAATATCTAACGAGGCTGGAAAGATAGGGCCATGCTGTGAAGGGGTTTTAAGTCCAAAGGAACCATCGATTTTTGATCCTGGAGGCAAAAGGGAGCCATGAGAGGTTATTGAGGAGAGGAGTAATGAGGTCAGATTTGTACTCAAGAAAATCAGTTTTTACTGGATTGCCTTATTCCTGGAATGCTCTCCCTCCACACCCCGACCTCTTCCATCAAAACACAGTTCAAGAAGCCCCTTCTCTCCCAAACCTTCCCTGATCTATCTAGTGCCCTCCTTCTCCAACAGTGTTGTATTTTATCTATTTTCTTTTTATTCTATATATCCTTATATATGTCCATACTGTCTCCTCCAGCTAAATGTAAGCTCTTTTAGAGGGGGGATCAATGGGTTCACTTATTGCACTTGTTTCCATAGTATCTAGCACAGTTCCTGGCCCATTGCTGTCTCTTAATAAGTGCATGTTAGTTGATGGATTAATTAATGCTCAAATTTAGAATTGGAAATTTACATTAGAGATCATCTGGTCCAACCACCTCTTTTTTGCAGATGAGGAAACCGAGGTCATGAACTTTAGCAGCTTGCCCAGGGTTAATAGTTAATAGTGACGGTTAATATTGACAGTTAATAGGTAGTCAACTGACAAGCATTTATTAAATGCCTACTATGTGCTGTGCTCTGTGCTACAAACTGGGGATCCAAAGACAGAAATGGAACCTTACCTGCCCTCTGGGAACCTCCATTCTATCTGGCTAGATAGCATATATATATATATATATATATATATATATATATCACACTTAATAAGTGAAAAAGTACAAGGTAGTTTGGGAAGGGTGACACTAGCAATGGGGGCTTGAGGGATTAGGAAGGGCTTCGTGGAGAAGGTAGAGGTTGATCTTTTTTAGGGCTAACTATATATAAACATTTATAAAAGGTTTTAGGCTTCACCAAGTGCTTTACATTCATGATCTCATTTGTATCTTCTTTGTATTGCCCTAGGTGGTGGTTTGCTCTTCATCATTATCACACCACCATCATCATCACCGCCATCATCATTTTCATCATTTTTGTTCCCATTTTACAGATAAGCAAACTGATGTCCCAGCAACTTTCCATAGAACCTTGTTTGTAGTTCCCATCAGCGGTGCATGATTTAAATCTAAGTCCTCCTAAGTCAGAGTAGTATCCATTCTGTTCTATTGTGTTACTTTTTAGGTAGTGAGGAACTGAGCTAGGATTCGAATCCACATTGTCTAACTCCAAAGCCAGTGCTCCTTTCTCGATACCACATAGCCCTTCCAGATATACCTAGTTGAATGAATACCCAGTCTAGATTTGATTCCAAATCCTTATTGCCTTTCAATTCAATTCAAACATTTTCTAAGTCCTTCTGTCTACTGGGAGGAATATAACCCTTCTGCAGGTAAGTAATGGATCCTCAGGTACAAGAGCTATGATTTCATCTGCATAGTACACTCTTGGTGTGGAGCTCCCTCAACCAAATTAGCTCATGGCTACTCTGTGACTGAGTAAATAAATCCTGAGGAGTTGCTTGAGAGAAGTTAAGTGACTCCTCCAAGGTCACACAGCTAATGAATGTCTGAGGTGGGATTTGATCTCCAGGCTTGCTTGGCTATTTGCTAAGGTATCTCTAACCAATACACCATCTGCAAAGTATATAGAAAATCATTTCCAATGGGAGAGGGTGATGGCAGGGGGCACAGAAGGGATTCATTTTGGGGAGTCTGAGGGAAAATGATCCATCCATCCATGGTTCTTTTTGGCAGGTTGGTTTTATGACTGGACACAGAACTACGACATCGCCTTCTACTTTTGTGGATTATGTGTCCTGATCGGCGGGGTGGTTCTGCTGCTTGCTGCCTTACCTTGGGGGAACATGTGTCACAGAGACAGCGCCAAGCCAGCCCCAAAGCCTTACGTGTACCAAGCTGCATCTAATGCATAGGGGAACACTGGGATGCCTCTTAGTGCCATTTTATGCTCCCTCTCTAGCAAAGTCCTCAAGAGAGTTTGCAAGTGGCTCAAGCAGTCAAGACCCCTTTTCTATTCCTCAAAGTCCCTAGTGGCTGGCTCTTAGCAGCCATCACCATCACCCTTCCCCAGCCTCATTGGCTGTATTTTCTTGTTGCCCAATAATCAGGGTCTCTTTTGCTACACTGTTGCCCCCATTTCAAGGTCTTGAAATGGTAACAAACTTGGATGGCACAAGGAGATCCCCTCTGCATTGAGGGGTGACATCTCCCTGCCCACTTTGCCAGCCCCATAATGAGATTCCCAGAAGGGAAGTCTTCTGCATTTCTAACTGTGAAGCAGCCAGTCTATTGAGATGCGCACAGATGCCATTGGGATCTTCTGGATCCTCTTCTCTTGGCCATATTAGCTGATTAACCACTTGAAGTTTTGTTTTAAAAACTGATCAAGAGAAGCAACCCAAATTCACCAGGAATGAACATTTTTCTGGAAAGGGGCATTCAAAACGGCAGCCGAGCCAGATGACAGTCCCTGTTGGGATACCGTGATATTGTCCTATTTTTTTGTTTCCTAAGCATCTTGAGTTCATTCAGTGTCCTGCTGAGCACACACACAGCACAGTTCCCTGGCCTCAAGGACTTTGCAGAGGGGCAGGTGAGCTCCCACTATGCTGTTGACCCTGGGACTTGATCTAGATTGTTTGCTAACCAAAACACGACCCACTCTTATTAGGTGGTACCCATTCAACAGATGTTCCACTAAGGAGGGCCAGATGGGAGGGTGCCATTTCTAGTTCTAAGTTTTCAAATTGGAAATCCTGATTTTGATCATTCCATTAGTGCAAAGGAGAGCCTTCTGTTAGGTTTGAACACAGCCCAGTTGCACACTTAATGCAGGTGTTGCTACAGATGTGGCCATTCTTCCATGATAACTGTTTACAATGTTTGTCTTCAGATTTGAGGGGAACCATGGGGTTGGGGTGGGGGCATTGCTTAAGTGGAGAGGGAGGAATGAGAAATTGGTGCTTTGGTCCAGCCAATTCTAGGAAAGCCATCTTAGAAAGGAAAAGAGACATTTAATAAGTCCACATTGCTTTGAGGTTCTTCTCATGGGGAAAGAGGAATTCTCTTGATGTTCAAAAAGAGGGGGGAAATGACGAGCTATTGAGGAGGTTTCAGAAAGCCACAAATGGCTTCTTAAACAGAGATTACCTTTCCCCTAGTGCCAAAATTCTCTCTTCATTTTTTTGGAAGTGTAAGATATGGAATTTTATTTTCTACTTCTCTGTTGTCTTCCCTATGAGGCGTCTAAAGCACTTTACAATCATGAATTGCCTCATGACCTCCCAGGGAAAAAGTAGTCAACACTTTGAGAGATGGGGAGATCCAGGTACTTGCTGAGCTTACCCCAGAAGGCAGTGATGGATCTGGATAGGACTTTTGGGCTCTCTTCCTGTATTCTCTAGGAATTTTTTTACCCCGTGGTTGCCTTGAGATGTTGGCTGATAAGGATAGGTATTTATTAAGAAAGAAACAAAAACTCAGCAATGGGTTTTGTTTAAAGCATCTTTTTTTTCAATGTGAGTTCAGGATGCTCATCTGTAATGAACACAAATGACAAGCTTGTTTACCTCATATGTATGGACACATTTGACAGGAGGGGATTGTCAGGGTGTCTTTTTTTGCCATATGTGTCTGTTAATTTTGCTCTGTTCATGTTTTTCTCACTGTCTAGGAAACACATTTTAAGTTACAATAAAACATTTATTGCCTCAATTTAGGTGACTTTTCCTGAGTGGTCCCTTTATTATCCTGTTGCTTCTAACATACAAATCAGAGGAATCAAAACCTGAAGTTATAAATCCCATCTCAACTGTATCTGGCACAGCAGATAGAGCACTGGGCCTGGACCCAGGAAAATTTTAGTTAAACCCCTGCCTCAGGACACTTATTAGCTGTGTGATCATGGTCAAGTCTTTTGCCTTTGTTTGCCTTTGTTTCCTCAACTATGAAATGGGAATAATAATAGCCTCTACCTCCCAAGTTTGTGAGGATAAAATGAGGTAACAGTTTAAAATGCTTAGCATAGTGCCTGACACATAGTAGGTACTTAATAACTGCTCCCCCTCCCTCCTTCCTTCCCTCTTTCCCCCCTTCCTTTTACCTTCCCTCCCTTCTTTCCTTCTTTCCTTCTTTCCTTCTTTCCTTCCCTCCTTCCTTCCTTCCTTCCTTCCTTCCTTCCTTCCTTCCTTCCTTCCTTCCTTCCTTCCTTCCTTCCTTCCTTCCTTCCTTCCTCCCTTCCTCCTTTCCTCCCTCCCTTCCTCCCTCCCTCCCTCCTTCCCTTCCTTCCTTCCTCCCTCCCTCCCTCCCTCCCTTCCTTCCTTCCTTCCTTCTTCCTCCCTCCCTTCCTTCCTTCCTTCCTTCTTCCTCCCTCCCTTCCTTCCTTCCTTCCTTCTTCCTCCCTTCCTTCCTCCCTCCCTTCCTTCCTTCCTTCTTCCTTCCTTTCTTCCTTCCTTCCTTCCTTCCTTCCTTCCTTCCTTCCTTCCTTCCTTCCTTCCTTCCTTCCTTCCTTCCTCCTTTCCTTCCTTCCTTTCTTCCCTTCTTCCCTTCTTTCCTCCTTCTTCCCTTCTTCCTTCCTTCTTCCCTTTCAGATCTGTATATCACTTACACAGTGTTTTGCAATTCGATACCATTCAGTACAGAAGAGTATTTACCTGGACATAAAGAACCCAGTGCCTATCCTCAGGAGCTTACATTCTACTGAAGGAACAAAGCATGTCCCCAAATAAATCTAGGACAAGTAAGATTAAGGAGGGAGAGAACCCAAACAGCCTGGGTGAACAGGGAAGGCTACCAGCAGTGAGCCTTAAAGAAGATTAGGTATTTGGGAAGTTGGCAAGGGGGAGGGAATATGTGCAGAATGGAATGCATGGAAGGAAGAGATGGAATTTCTAGTTTGGCTGGGATGTCAAAAGCATGAAGCTGAGTAACATGGGGCAAAGCTAGGATGATAGATGGACGTCAGATTGTGGAGGGCCTTCCAATATCAAACCGAGGAGCTTGCAGGAGGTCCTAGGGGCAATAGGGCACCAAAGCCCTCTGAGCAGAGGAGTGAATTATGTGAGGGCTGCCAATTTGTTAACTATGTGGAAGAAGGAGCTGAAGATCAGGGGCCTGGAAGCTGGCAGACCAAGTAAGGGAGTTTTCTAATAAACTAAGTGAAAGGAAATGAGAGTCTGAAATGGGAAGGCTGTAAGTGCAGAGAGAAAGGAGGTTGTAGAGACAAACCAACACATTTCATACCCACGAGAGTTGTCAAAATGTGGACGAGGTTACCTTGAGATGTGGTAAGCCCCCCCCCCCTTGGGGGTCTGCACAAGCACGGGCTAATGCCTGCTTGTCAATTATATTTTGGCAGAGATTCCCTCTGGGCAGGATGGGCCAGATGGCCGCTGAGGTTCCTTTCCCATCCCATGGCTGGGATTGTGATTAGGTAGCAGCCCTTCAGAAATTGAGTTTATCTATTTGTATTTAGCCCATGGCTTGGCAAAAAGTTAACTCCTCCATCACCTATACAGAATTCTCTCAAGATACATGGGATGGGTAAAGATGTTCTTCTTCCCAAGTTTAATTAATTTTGATGAAGGGAACAATTTGTATGTGATGCAGTGGATAGAGTACCTGGCCTGGAGTCAGAAAGATATCTTCCTGAGTTCAAATCTGGTCTCAGACATAGAATAGCTGTGTGACCTTGGACAAGTCACTAAACCCCGTTTGCCTCAGTTTCTTCATCTGTCAAATGAGCTGGAGAAGGAAATGGCAAGCCCCTCTAATATGTTTGCCAAGAAAATCCCAAATGGAATTACAAAGACTCAGACGTGACTGAAATGACTGAACAATAGCAATTACAACATTATACCAACGGACTGTCTCCCCCCCACCCTCCCCAGCCACATAAACAGAAGCATTTAGAACTGACCCAAAGTGGATTTAACTTCCCTCTAGGTACCCCCTTCTCTTCCATGTTTCCAATTACCTCTTCACCAGAAACATACCTAGAGGGACTTCTTCCCTAAATCCCTGCTCAACTGATTGGAACTTCTTTCCTGGAACACCATTTCAAAAGAACATCAATAATACTTCACTTTGACCTCCCTTCCAGCCATATCTTCCATGTCCAATTGCCTGACTGCCCACGCCAGAGCTCCCATCACCTCCTCTTCCCAACCTTTCCCTCATCCCCCAATTCTGGAACCATAAGAAGCACAAACAATTCAATTCTACCACTGTTTCTAGAAGGAGTACATTGCCTTACTCCTCTATGCCCTTTGTCTCCACGTCTGTAACTTTCAAACCAAAAAACCCACATGAAAAACTGAAAAAGTACATCTAAATGCTACCAAATGAACTCTACATCTTTGCATGCAGTTTCTTCTAAGAGAATGTAAGCTCACTGAGGGCTAGAGCTACCTGATATTCTCAGTGCTTAGCACTGTGATGAACACATAGTAAGTCCTTAATGAATACTTTCTCATCCATGCATCAATCCATCCATGCATCAATCCATCCATGCATCAATCCATCCATGCATCAATCCATCCATCCATCCATCCATCCATCCATCCATCTATCCATCTATTCACTCACTCATTCATTCATTCATTCATTCATTCATTCATTCAATCTGCATGATCAGGGTCTTAGGTAATCCAATATATATATTTATACTACTTCTAGTTTTCCAAACAAAAGCTATGGGTGCTCTTCATGCTTTGTAGATCAGGTTTAAGTGCCACACCTGTACAACTCAGAAGAGGTTCCCCATAAATTTTAGGGGATTTCTGAAAAAGGAAAGAAAATTGTGTTTCCAAGGAAAATTTTAACCCAGTGCTTCTCTGTTTTGTTTTAATGCTGAAGGCTTGCTGTGCGTGGATGAGCTGGAGGAGGTAAGACAGAGGAACTCTTTGCCCTTAGATTATAAAAATGGCTGCCACTTGGAGGGATTTCTGGTTTGTGAAATACCATATATTCACTATTTCTTTGGGTATTGGCAGCCATCGCTTAGTCATTATGGTCCTGATTTTCTGGTTGAGGATATCAAAGACATCAAACGACTTGCCAGGGGTCCCATAGCTAGTGAGCTCTGAGGTAAGCCTTACGCCCAAGATTTTCAGACTCAAAAGGCCAATGATTGTTACATCAAAGGATTTCAATGGTGCCTCAGAGGCCATTGGGACCAGTCATTCCATATTGCCTCTCAGACAGCAATAGAAATTATTTCCTATGTCTCCTAGGTATGACAGCAAATAGAATGTTGGACTTTAAGACAAGTTCAAATCTGACCTTAGATACTGTGTGATCTTAGGCAAGTCACTTAATCCCTGTTTGCCTCAGTTTCCTCAACTATAAAAAACCTTAGGATAATAATAGCCCCTACCTCCCAGGGCAGTTATGATGAGGGCATAAGATGGCATATTGCACAGTCCCTGACAGAGAGTAAATAGGTGCTTAATAAATGATTGTTTCCTTCTCCTATCTCCTTATCTACATTAATAAGTTTCAATCTATCCAGTTTTTAATACATCTCCTGTTAATATATGAATCAGAAGTCTTTTGCCCATTTGGCTGGCGTTTCTAAACTTATCAGGATCATCATTTTGGAGCTTGGAGGGACCATAAACACAATCTACTCTTGCCTCTTATTTTCCAAAAGGGAAAAATAGAGGCATAGAGACCTGAGTACCAAATCACACAGCTGGTCAAAAACAGGAGTGGGATTTGAATTCAGGGCTTCTGACTCTAAATCCATTCGTGTTTCAGGGGCTGATTTCAGAGCCTCTTTCATTATGGTCCATTACAAGTCCGCAGATCTCTGTAGGCAGGGGACAGACACATGGATGTGATTGGGTGACATTTCTTTCAGGAGTCAGATTTCCAGATATTGATGGGAGGTGTATGGTATGTGAAGTCAGGACAAGAATTTATTAAACATTTACTCTAGGCTAGGCTTTGGGCTACATTCTGGGGATCAAAAAGGGCAAAAATATCCCATCCTCAAGGAGCTGGCTTGCGAATGAGGGAGACGGTTTCAGGGGAGATCTGAAAGGGAAGGCATCCATGCACATGTGTGTGTATCATGTGTCCAAGTGCCCAGGAGAGGTCTGAATAGGCACGATCGTTCTGGCGGTGAATGGGGGCTTTCATTGTCCCTGGCTTCCTTCTTCTACAGCTGCCTCCCAAGGGAGCTTCTTTGGGGCATTTGACATCCTTAGAGATTAGCACCTCAGCACATTTTTCTCAAATTAGTACAGTCACCGACAAACCCTCATCCCAGGCCCTGCTCTGCTGCCTCCTCTGAGCCCGAGATCTGGGTCATGGGATGCTAGGAATCTGGCTTGAAGCATCCCAGCCTCCATTGAGGCAAGATTCGTTTCCTTCTGGCACAACAGCAGGCTCCGCTTACCTCTCCAGCTCAGCCCCTGAAGCCGCCCAGACTCAGCTGTTGCTGCTGCTTCTCTCACCCAAAGCCCTGCTCATCTCAGGAATGTGTCCTTCAGAGATGCCATCCTGCCCTGCTAGGAGACACTCTTGTCCCATCCATGCCTTGTGCCTGCCAGCATCTGTGATGAGATGGAAACTAGTGCTCAAGCCCGGCTCCCTTATGGGGCCAGATTCCTGGGGTTCAGCAGGGCCAGGGCTCTGCTCAGAGTGCTGATCTTCAGTCAACAGAATCTGATGCTTCAGCCCTCCACACTCTTGTAGAAGGAGAGATTCTGTCAGGGAGAGCTGACAATCCAGGCCATGTTTTAGGGAAAAACCAGAGAACTTTATTTTTTTCAAAACCTTAGAACCACTATTGTATATTGGTTCCAAGACAGAAGGGTGATATCGGCTAGGTAATGGGGGTGGGTGGGTTAAGTGACTTTCCCAGGGTCACCCAGCTAGGAAGTGTCTGAGGTCAGATTTGAACCCAGGACCTCCCATTTCTAAGCCTGACTCTCAATCCACTGAACCACCCAGCTGCTCCTTCTTCATTTATTTCTGTTTTAGGACCCTGAGAAGCCAGGGAAAAGGCATCAAAAGTCATAGGGGAAAATATTTTCTGTTAACTGAGTTAAAGAACTGAATGACACCATGGATAGAGTACTGAACCTGGAATCAAAAAGATCTGTGTTCAAATCTCACCTCAGATATTTACTAGCTGTGTGACCCTGAAGAAGTCATTTAACTTCTATCTGCCTCAGATTTGTTCTCTAAAATGGAGATAACAGCAAATATCTCAGAAGGTTGTTGTAAGGATTTACTGAGAATATTTATAAGACATTTTGCAAAGATGTTAACTATCATCATTAGAGCAGCTAGGTTGCACAGTAGAGTGTGCCGAACTTGGAATTAGGAAGATCCATCTTCTTGAGTTCAAATTCAACCTCAGACACTCATTATTTGTATGGCCCTGAGCAAGTCACTTAATTCTCCCTCAGTTTCCTGAGCTGGAGAAAGAAATGGTAAGCCACGGCAGGATTTTTCCCAAGAAAATCCCAAATAGGGTCATGGAGTCAGATATCACTGAAAAATGAAGCAATAACCAACAGGTGGTGCAGTGAATAGAACACAAGGCCTAGAGTCAGGGAGACTTGAGTTCAAATTCAGCCTTGGACATTTACTACCAGTGTAACCCTAGGCGATTCACTTAACACTCTATGCCTCAGTTTCCTCATCTGTAAAATGAGCTGGAGAAGGAGATGGCAAACCACAGCAGTATCTTTGCCAAGAAAACCCCAAATGGCCTCACGAAGAATTGTGCCCAACTGAAATGACCAAACAATAATTGGTATTATTAATCAGAGAACGTAGGGGTGGAAGGGGTCACAGAGTCATCAAATGCAACTCCCTCATTTTTTCAGAAATCTAGAGGAGGGTGGTGACTTGTTTATGTCACACAAGCAGCCAGTGGCAGATCTGCATAAGAACCCAGACCCTTTGACTCCTGGGCTAAATGCTCTTTCCAAGCTTATCTGAGCCTTTCTTGAATTCTTCGTGCCTCATGGGAATGAGCCAGTTGAGACTAGCAGGAGTCATCTGATGTCCTTGGGGAGATCTAAGGTGTGGTAAGGACACCCAGGCTTCTTCCAAACAGGTTTGGGAGGACAGCCAGGCTGGGCTGAGGCAGAGCTTCCTCTGAGTATGAAGTCAGCATTCTTTCTGCTCCCTCTCTCTTCTAGTCAATAATGGGGAGGAAATCAACTGGAGGGAGGAATAAGAGGGGGATTAGAAAAATGAGTCCTGGTCAAGAGAGACCCTAATTCCACTGTAAGGTGTCTGAGAGGCCAGTAAAAGGGTGGAGTCTAAATAAGAGGAAATTTCTGATGGAACCCCCAAAGCTTGTGTTCTACAGGACTGATTTGTTAATACTAGTCTGATATCTGTTAGCAGAATGTGGAGGATACATAGAATCAAGGCGTAGAGAGAACATTGGACTTAGTTTCAGGAAATGTGGGTTTGAATCCCACTTCTGCTACCTTCTACCTAGGTGACCTTGGGTAAATCATTCACCGCAACCTCCCCAGGCAGTCTAGGCTCATCTCTCAAGTGATAAGGCTGGGCTAAATGATCTCTCGTGTCCCTTTCAGCTCTAGGTCCTGGGCTTCTCTGCCAGTCCGGCAGTCAGAGCCAGAGGTCTCCTGGGAATAATTCATCAAGGTGACCAGCATAAGAAGGCTCACCAGAATTTGGGAGTTGGAAGGAATCCCAGAAGCTGTACTTGGTGGGAACTCTGTCCTCTCCCCACTGAGTGGTCCTCCAATCTTTGCTCCCGTCTCTCCAATGGAGAAATAATGAGAGAGAGAAGCAGGAATTAAGTGGACTTAGCCAGGACGAGGTCTCCAGTGATAGGATCACTCACTGCTGCAAATATTTTTGTCCATGGAGGACCTTTTCTTTGTTCTTTAACCTCCTTGGGGTAAATGGCCAGCAGTGGTGCGGCCAGGCCAAAGGGTAAGAACAGTTTAGTCATTACTCAACGTTTATTCCAAGCAAGTTAAAAACAAAGGGGAGATAGTCCCAGATGCCCCTCTCATGGTCGCAAACAGTTAGAAACAGAG
>NC_077227.1:20628723-20631223 GCF_027887165.1 Monodelphis domestica | reverse complement strand
CTGTCCTTGGTACTGGAAGACGTCATTAAGTCAGGGTCAGAATACTGTGTGCCTGACAGCCTGACCAGAGCAGTAAGAGCTCAGAAGGCTCTGTCCCAGGATGAGCACAAATAGCCCCTGTGAACATCACGGGATGGACTGGCCACTGCGACAGAATACAAAGAACAGGCTGGGGCGAGGGACCAAGGTCTCTGACCCCAAATCCGTCCTGTAGAATTCTACACTTGGTCTCAAGAAGACTTAGTTTCAAATCCTGCTCTATACACTTGCTTGACTTTTCCTTTCATAGGAAGGACCTGATGGCCACTTTCCCCTAGATTCTCTTTATGCTTGTGGGTGAGTGTGTTCCAGACTTTGGAAGAATGTTCTGTACCAAATATATACTATATTACCTTAGTAAATACTCCTTTCTAAAAACTGCTTAAGGCTGACTGACTAAATCAGTTCTTAACTCATAATATTGGGTTGAAAGATATTCTTTGGCTCAAGCCAAAGGCATTAGTAAATCATCCTCCAACTCCTCCTAGATACCCCTAGAATGCCAAAAGGGAGATGGAGCCTTTCTCAAAATCCTCTGGACTTACGGGGGCCACATTAGAACCATCCACATGACTTTGTTTAAGTCACATCCTTTCCCCCTCTGTTTCTCCATATGGAAACTAAGGGGGTTGGACTAAGTTGCTCTCTGAAGGGGCTTTTGTGTATCTCATCACATTTAATGGTGGAATCGATAGCTCCATCTGTGGAATGAAGGGGTTTGAAGTGGATCAGGGATTCCCAACTGCCAGGAATTTATTTGCCATTAAATGAGATTAGATAAGTTCCTTCTGCCAAGGTCCTAGAACTGGAAGGCCCTTCAGAGGGCAATTAGTGCAACTCCCTTATTTTCCATATGGAGAAGCCAAAAGAGGATATGACCTAAGCAAGGTCTTGCAGGTAGGAAATATCAGAGACTATAGTATTTTTGTGGCTTAAGTTTCTTGTGAATCGAAAGAATTCAAGCAATTAACTCAGTCAGAATTCTGGATATTGTGACTTATTCAACTCCAAATTGACTATGAATTATTGCATCATTGCTTGGAATTATAGAGAGGTGCTATTGGGATTTTGGGACTTTCAGGCTTAACTTATTGCCATCACTTGGATTTTTTTTTATCCCCAGCACCCAGCACGATGCCTGGCACAGTGTCCGGAGCGCAATACATGTTTGTTAACCTACGAAGCCATCCGTATGGGAGACAGCACAGGCTTTAGCACCCAGAGCTCCCACAGCTTGAGTCATAGGCAGGGGAGGAGGCTTCTCTCCCTTTGACAGGAGCATGTGAAGGCTCGGTTATGTGCAGAGGCCACAAGGATGATCAGCTTTCACTTTTTTATGTCTACATGCATGCCTCCACACGCCAAGACATAGATGTTTGTATGTCTGTGTGTCTGTATTCCTTATGGTCATAAATGTGTGCATGTGCATTTCTTATAACCGTGTGTGTGTGTGTGTGTGTGTGTGTGTGTGTGTGTGTGTGTGTGTGTGTGTGTGTTCCTCATAAATTTTGAGAGTTGAGCTTTTTGATAATTTTTTCATCAAAGTAGCTGGCCAGCACCAGAAGGCAAGTGGCTCAATGGGGAAAGCAGCATTTCCCGGGCTGCAGCGCCCTCTGGTGGCCAAATTTAGACGTTGCTCCATTACTCCCATTCATTTTGCTTTCTGCGCGGAGGTTCCGGAAGGGTTCTCTGGCTTGTCCGTTCTTCACCAGCCTAAATGAAAATCAGATTTCATCCTGAACCGGAAGCCTTCCTCCCGCCTCCTAAATCGCAGGCTGTGGAATCAGATGATTCAAAGCAATCTAATTCCGCGCGATCCAGACAGTAGTGCCAAAACGCGGATGTCTCTTCGGCTCCGATACTCACATCGCTTCTGTCCACGTTCCTGCAGCCTGGCCGGGGGGGGGGGGGGGGGGGGGGGGGGGGGGGGGGGGAGGGACCTGGATTCTTTGCTATTCCCTGGAGGGGAAAGGCTTTGGGCAGCTCCATTTTCCAGGCTGATCGAAGCGGGATCCACCCCAAATCCCTTCATTTCCCAGGTTTGGCTAATTAACCCTGACTTAAATACAAAATCTTGACGGGGGGAGAATACGTGAATTCAGCATCTCGCAGGGATGTTTCCTGTATCCGTATCTGCCATTGGGGGGGGGGGGTTTCAGGTGGAGGGGAAGGGGCTTTGATCCTTCTTCCTCCTAGGGAGACTCAGAGTCTGGGTCCTAATACAGATCTTGTTTTCCCTACAGCGAGATGAGAGGCAGAACTGCAGGCAGATGTACTGACTAGCATGATGGGTTTAAAACCAAGAAGACTCGGGTTCAGATTCTACCTCTAACACTGATGAACTGAATTGGTAATGAAACACTTAACTCAGCAACTCTCTAAGACTCTAAAGCATTATGTAAAACCCAGTGGAATTGTGGGTTGGCTACTGGAGGGGGGATGGGTGGAGGGGAGAGAAAAC